>NW_010268174.1:0-13644 GCF_000690775.1 Eurypyga helias
GTTCAGTTTTGGGCCCCACACTACAGGAAAGACACAAAGGTGCTGGAGCGTGTCCAGCAAAGTGCAACAGAGCTGGGGAAGGGGCTAGAGCACAAGTCCTGTGAGGAGCAGCTGAGGGAACTGTGGTTGTTTACCCTAGAGAAAAGGAAGCTCAGGGGACCTTACTGCTCTCCACAACTACCTGAAAGGAGGTTGCAGGGAGGTGGGTGTTGGTATCTTCTCCCAAGTGACAAGTGATAGGACAAGAGGAAATGGCCTCACGTTGTGCCAGGGGAAGTTTAGATCAGATATTAAGAAAAATTTTTTCTCTGAAAGGGTTGTCAAGCATTCCAAGGGGCTGCCCAGGGAAGTAGCTGAATCATCATTCCTGAAGGTATTAAGAGACATGTACATGGGGTGCTAAAGGACATGATTTGGTGGTGGACTTGGCAGTGCTGGGTTAATTGTTGGACATAACGGTCTTAAAGGTCTTTTCCAATCTAACAGATTCTGTGACATCTAGTTAAGCTAACCATCATCCAAGAGGCATATAAAAGCGCTGAAATTCAGGACATCTTTAACAGCCCCTTGGACACTCACCAGAATGAAGGCTGCTTAAGTACTGACAATTTATCAGTCAATCCACAAAAGAAAGACAGTGCTAGCAACAAGCAAGAGTTACTTGGAGGTGGGGGGAGGGGAAGGTACTTTTTTTTTTCAGTCCCCCCAGTTCCTTTAATGTAAGGATTTCAAGGCTTTATTATTTCACATACACAATGCTTCAATTTTCACTAAGCCTAGAAGTCAGTTGCCTGAACACCAGTGCCTAATGTCATCTGAGAATCCTCAGAAGATCCTGCTATGTCTTCTGAATCTGCACCATGAAAGACAGGTTTCCTGTCACTTCTGAAGCATTTAGACATCTAAGTGTCACCTTTGTGTTTCCTTTGTATATGGTGCCGGCAACGTAGGAGGCAACTGAAATAGATTTAAGAGTTGTATTTCCAGAGTTGGAAATCCAGCAGTCTTTTCTTGTAGGTTTATAGATAGAAGTTTCTCACACATTCCCTTCAGCTTACAGACAAGTTACAACAGTAGGACAGGCCCTCCAGAAGGCTTCATCTCCTGAGTCCTGGGAAATCCGGGCCTCTTAAGGTAAAAGGCTAAAGGAGCCAGATAAACCGTGTCATTTAATCTGATATGTCACCTTCCTTGTCCTGCAGAGAGGGTTCACAATCAAGAGCTTTTACAGATTAAGACAATGAATTAGGGCCACCAACACACATAGAGCAATTTGCACAGCCTGTGTAAGTGTTCACCATCAGAGGGAAGGCACTAGACAGAATGAAGGAAAAATAATGAAAGAAATATTAAGTCCTATTTCAAGAGGTAACATGTATGTAAATGCACACTTTTAAAAAAATCTTTATGTAAGTATCTATATGGTTTATGTAATACATATATATAACCACAATGATGATAATGCATTTTACTAATATCATCCAATGTTGGGGGGAGGGGTGTGTGTTGAAAAGTGGTGGTTGGGTTTTTATTTTGACAGTTTATCGCTGGACTTCTTCAGTTACATCTGGACACAGATTATATGTGTTAATTTAATCCTGTGGAGCTAGCTATTGACTTAAATTTTCTTTGCATACACTAGCAGCTTTTCCCAGATTCTCCTAGCAACTGCTGTCAGCACAAAGCAGACCAGATTTCAGCAAAGGTTTGAAGATATTTTCTACCTTTACGAAAGTATTTTCCCTTGGTTATCAGAACAGTTGGGGGTGGGAGGGCGTGTTTGTCAGAGTGGGAAGTACACCATAGGCATCCAATTTGTTCAAGAAAATTTGCTTGCTGTAATGTTTTAGAATTCAGAAGCACAGAATGTAAAACAATAACATGCATAGCCCATAGCATGTCTTGCTCCAGAATTTCATCTTTTTTTAAACTGTACTAATTTCCATGCAAGGCATACTTAACAGAACATGTGCTTACAAGTATTAAAATACTCATATGTCTTATTAAAAAAAAAGTGGGAACACTGATAAGTGTCACTAAAATCGAGAAGCTGAAAACAAGAGCTAGAGAAACAGGCTTAAAGCTTACTGGGCCATAGACAAATAGCCTTACCTTTAGCCCCATTGCTGTTATGAAACTGGAAGCCTTTCATCCAAAAGGAAGACTAGGTTTCACTCAGAATTTCCTCAACCACCCCAATTTCCAAAACACAATCTGTGAAGTGGCACATATGCCTATACAACAGCATTGAAAAGGAGAGGGAAGAGAGGTCTGTTCAGCTAAGGGATTCTTTATCTAGATGCTTTTCAGAGTACCTTATTGGCAAATGCAGTCACACATTCTGCTGGAGAAGCTAAGCAGAAAGGGGCCACGCATAAAGGGGGCACAGAGCAAGGGCAGACCAGAAGGGCTGGAAGCGGGTGTGTGACATTCTAGGACAAGAATCAGAGCAAAGAAACCAGACCACTTGCCCAAGTGCCAGACGAGTTCATGCCTGATTTTTCTTTCCTAGTGCCAAGTGGAAATGGGAGGACTGCTACAGGGGACACATTCATCCTTTAGACAGGACAGAAGGTAAGAAGCATCTCACATTATGCTGTAACAGCTACTTCAGAGCTTGTTCATGCAAGATGCTCAGAACAGAATATGGGGCAAGCTGAAGGAAACCAGTAAGTCTGCGAAATGCCATTGCATCCTCACCTCCTGCCCCCCACCTTCCCCAGACTAAAGAAAAGATGATGTCAACACAAAGCATAAGGAAGGGAGGTCTGCAGGAGTATCTTTGGGAACAGGGAGAGGGATGTGCAAAGGAAGACTGGCAGATGGCAACTGAAGGCAAATGGAGTTTAAGTCCTACAGAGGAAGAGATTTTTAGCAGCTCTACAGAGGCCCTCATTCTGGACACAAAACATTTAAGACAACAGTCCTCCCTCCTCCCCATTGCATTGGTGAAATGCCAGAAGCACTTTGCTGAAGTTCACATACGTATGGGGGAAATGGAACTTCAAACATCTGGAGTATGGAGGTCAGCCAGTGCTGCTGAAGCAGCTGGCCCTGCACACTGGAGGCGGCTGTCTGCTGGGATGTCAGTCGAATGATGGGAAGAGGTGGGATGGATCTGTGGCTAAGAGCAAGAGCCTGGAAAACGGCAGACTGAAGCTCTATTCCTGGCTCTGCCAGACTTCCTCTGCTATGCCAAGCAAGTTTCTTTGCTGCTTGGGCCAACTTCTTGGAGCTGCCCACCTGCAGCAGCTTTGAGAATAGACAGAGTGTGGGTGGGCACAGGTATAGGCACTGCTGCCATAACTCTGCTCTGAGTACAGTGAAACACAGCAGTGAAGACACACAAGATTTCTCTTTAAAACAGCTGCCACCTGCCACCGACGGTTTTAACTGCTAGTGAAAATGCAGAAGTGAGTTATGGATCATACTTCCTGTGCTTTGGGAAACCCACTGCCGATTTCAACCATTTACACAAACCGTTTGCAAAACTCTTGAAGAGTCTGCATATAATAAACAGGTAAAAAAAAAGCATCACTAATGTTGGTGTCTGTGGGAGTACACAGAGAAAGGGAGATACGATGATTATTTGCAATTATCTTCCACCCGCCTCCTAAACTCTGTTGATTTTCAGCAGCAATAGCTGGGAGTTGGGGAGAGAGAAGTAGCTTCCATGGTGTTATTCTCCGTCCTAACACAAAACCTCCAATCACCCTATGAATACTCTTCCCAGTATTTGCTGGAGATTCAGCCATGGCTGAACAGCACACACCACCGTGTCACAGCCACTGTACGACTCGACGTACAGAACCAGCTCTGCATCAGATCAAAACAACAGCGCGTGGCAAATTAACAATTGCGAACCATCCCCTTGAGTTTCATGCTGTGCGATAAACACCTCGTTATGAAGGACAGTTCTCTTACTCAGTCCTACCTCTGCACCCCTCATCTTCCCTTCACCAAAGTAGGATTCTGATAAGGGAACTATCAAGGTACACACACACACACACACACCTCTAAAGAGCTGTGTTATGTTTGAGTGAATTCAATAGACATTTCAGTGATTAACTAACAGCAGTTGCATTGGCAATACAAGTGTCCAGAGGAAATAACTATCTAGATGGAACCAAATACTTACTAATTCTATTTGAACACAAGCCAGAAATACATAAATCTGCTGATTAAAAACAGTCTTTAAAAAAGAGAAGATACTTCAAAAGAGAAGTGTTTCAAGCATACTATCCTGTGATTGATTTTGACAGAGCAACATTTGGGATGTGCAGTCATAACATGTTACATTTCTATTCAGTCTTAAAAAGCACAAAAAGCAGATAACTGCTTTTGATTATGCAAAGTCAAAATCCCAACTGTCTGTGTAAGTATTTCAGTACCTGAAATGAGATTTTAATCATTTCAAGTTTCTTTTTTGCTGGGTATTCCTCAAGATATGCATGCATGAGTAGGCTCATTAAAAAAAAAAAAAAAAAAGGAAGGAAAAAGATGCTTATGCAAGCTCCCACATGAGAGTTTCAGCATTTTAAAGTAGCTGAATGAGTCCCTCTTCTCCTTACTGGAAGCAATGCACTTGTCTGGAATTAAGCAAAACATACAAATCTAAATATATTCTTGACTAAAGGAAAGCACAAGAATAGAAAGGAAAAATCACATGACTTCTTCAGTAGTTTGGACTCACTAAAGAACCACCATGAGACTAAAACAAAATTGTATGTTGAACGAAAAGCATTTTGTGTGCCAAAAAAAGCAACTTCATAGGAGATGAACAAGTGCAATTGCAAAGAGCACTGCAGGTGGCTGAAAAGGAAACCATCTAAAAAAAGACTATACAAAAAATAAACTCAAGAAGTCTGAACTTTATGAAAGTTTGTCTGAGGTAAGGAACTGATAAAGCTGGACTACTGTGAAGCCAGAATGCTCCTGCCTGAGGGAGAAAAAAAAAAAACCACACACCAAAAAAACCCACCTCCAAGCCGAACCACTCACATTTAGTTGTAACTTGGCATTTCAAATTGAGACGCACACACCCCAAAAGCAGTGAGCTAACACAGCCTTAGCTTTATCACTTATTTAGTGCGTTAAATAAAATATTTTTTCAACAATAAACGTTATTTTACATTATTGGGATAATGGATTTATTGCAGATCTCAATCATTATGCTGAAGAATAACAGAACTTACATAAAACCTACTCTGATTTGTCACATGTACTTACTTAAAAGTTTTCTGAATTACTTTTCAGGCATATACTTTTCTAAATAAATATGCAAACAACCCAAACCCAACAAAAAACACAAACAAAAGCTACACACAAAAATCCTTCTTCCCAAGCACCCCTGTTCTCCACATGAATTCAGGGCCTATGAGGTGTCTAAGATTGACAGTCCTGGGACAGATTGTTTCCCTAAGACATAAAACAGGCACAATATATGTGGAAATAATGCTGAGTATTCTTTAGCCACCTGCAAACATAGCTTTGATTATAAATCATCCTAGGCACAATGTTGTTTCTATACTACTTGGATCATCTCTCAATGATGGCAGTGATAGAAGCTGGTGGGAGTACTGCTGGTTTTCAGCCGGGTCAGCACTGCACCCAGAGTAACTCACATGAGTATTACAGCCATCAGATGGCTAAAGGGTGTATAATCTACAACACAGACCCTCTAGGCTTAGTGCAACAAACAGCTTACCACACACGGAATTTCTTTGTCTCTTTTGTTTCCTGAATGTTCAAGAGTTGAAGACCATTTTCTCCAGAAGAGTACTATCAAAGGTCTGGATTTTTTCAGTATTTTGTACAAAGCAAGCAAGTCTATGGCAAACAACTTAGTTTCAACATTATGAGGTGCTACTCCAATGCATGGAAAACCAGCAATGGCCAGCTTTTTCCTTCTGTCCACACTGCTGGTGAATCTTATCAGTGAAATAAGACAGCAGGAACAACCCTTAGCCACTGCAGATCCCACTTAAAAGTTTTCGGTATACTTATTCCACTCCGTAGTTAACTTACTATCCATACTACAACCTTCAACATATTATTGCAGCCAAGAGCTCTTCCATGTCACTTTAATATGAGAACAACTTAGATCTGACAAGCTCCTCACTTTTGTTTTCATAGACAAGTAAGACAGTTCAACGTTTTTCGATATTTGTCTTCAATAAGAGAAGACAGTTCAACTCTCTGACACAGCCTCCCCTTTCTCAAATGGCCCTCAGTAACCAGCTACCCCTTTGGAAGGAACATCAGAGGGCAAGCTTAGCAGCATGATGAACTTCACTCAGCTCAAACTTCTGAAATCCCGGTTTCCACAGCATTGCACATGGAAGCCTATTAGGTTATTCTAGCAAAAAAGGAGAATTAAAAATTCCCTCACATGTTTCCTAAAACGGCGTTACTATTTTGGACTGAGTCATAGAATTCTTGCTATTTTGGATATGTTAAGTAAAAGAAGAAGATGGACAGCCAAATCACAAACATGTATGATGTTCACCAGTTCAGCAAGGGCAGAGATGGAATTGCTAAGGCTGCTCTACATCTCCACTGCCATTTTAAATTTCTACACACAACTAAAACAGGAAGCTGCATATTGTTTCTGTAAATGGATTTCCCTTAGCCTCCTACTCTTGGCCACGACTAATATGAAATACTGCAGTTATATCTGCTGGCAACATCCACATGGCCTCAACAGCCTTAGCAGCACTTACTCCATGCTGAGCCATAACTTTCCTGAGCCAGAACCTTTCCAGTCTAAGGCCAGGCATTCTGGCAGAGGACCCTGGCCCAAGAACGAACCGTGTCACCAGTCAACCCCTCCTCCAGGGCCACCCCTCAGACTTGTACATGCAGCAGTAAGTCCTTGGCTCTGTTCTGTGCAGGCGCACCTGACCACAAACGCCGCAGCCTGACAGCGGGGTGAAAGGCTGTGCAAGTCCTGAAGAGAAGTAGGCACAGAGAGGACATCGCTATGTCCCTGCTGCTGAATGCATTATCCCACTACTGTTACATTAAATTCATTACTCAGACTGATCACATGTTCAGAAATTAGACATTTCCACTGTGCAGTTATTAGCATAATGATTAAGCTTGATTGCAAATGCATGCGGTGAACAGGAGCTTCAGTCATTGGGGATGACACACAGAAAGAAGCCTGTAAAAGAAGCAGCCAAAAATATGTAGTTTAAGTTCTTGCCCCAGGACAAATGAGACCACAATTTTTTATGGGGGGTGGGGTGTGGTGTGTGTGACCTGTACAATACTGGAACACTAAACACACACTGAACTTCTACAAGAAACCTGATTGTGCAGGAAAGTGGCTGGGATACGGCTACAGTTAGTTACCTTAGTCAGAGAGGAAGGTGTCTGCAAGGAGTAAAATACTTCCCTGAGAAATAAAGAGGGACATCAGGACACAATTTCATGGACTATGAAAAGACAGCTGTGCAAACCTCTGTGTCCTGCCTCGGTAAAGCCTGGTTTTCCTAAGTGAGGTCCAAGTACTTCTTGGATTTAAGTTGTATATACCCATTCAGCAATACAGACGGTGTTTACTCCCAGAAGTATATAGCTAATGTAAACAACCATGCATTTGTTTTAAGAACTACCATGATGAAGAAATCTAGGGAAATGGGCAGGAGGGGAAGAGTACACAGGAAAAGCATCTTTATTCGAGTAAGATCCGCAGACTGCTCCAATCTGTTTTTCCAGGATGTTTGCTTAAGTCACATAATTGTTTGCAGAAACCCTGCTTTCAAAAAAACGCATTTGGAAAAATTCACACCACACTTCTTTTATTCTGTTCCTACTGATTAGATGCTTTTAAACATCAAACTAGGTGACCTGTCATTACCCAATAACGACCAGTCAGCAGCGTTCTTTCGATCTTACTTTCAGGCCAATATTTCACATGGAAAACAGTGTTTAAAAAGTTTTTCAAATAATTTCCAAAAGAATAAATGTGTTGGATACACTTAATTCAGTCACCTCTGAAGAGTGCCTGCATTGACTGAAGGACTACACATTTAATGCAGCCTAGGGAAATGACAGTTTCCTAAAGATGTTCAGTTGAAAAGATGATGAAAGCAACTTGGAACTGTGGTCCCATGAAAATCCTTTTGCTCCCAGGTCTGGAGGTCTAAGAGTAAGAAGTAAGCTAAGTGGGACTGAAGCTTGATATTCCAGTTAAGAGGCATGCTGCACTGAGGAGGAATACTTCAAGCAGCAAAATCCCAAGTGACTGAACTTGAATTTCTCTCAGTGAGAGCTTACAGAAACCATCCCCCGCTTCCTGAAGTTTCATTATTTGTTAATGTGCCACAGCCTGCACTAAGAAAAATGAAAAACGTTATTTTAACCAAAACACCATGAGCACCCCTAGAAGTTCTCTCCTCCAGTTTTAGCATCCAGGTACCAGAGCAGCACCAAATGCTACCACTACATCAGGGATGCTTCAAAACTAATATACAAAGGACAAGCACTTCAGTGGTCAGCTGTCACACTATGGTCAAAATAAAGACACATGGATGAACACGATTCATATAGAATGGAAATAGATACGCTTAGTTATACATCAATTTAGGAAGAGACTAAAATAGTGATAGCTAAGTGGCAAGCAGACCATCCTCATTGTGCAGAGAGGAACATACAAAACAAAGGATAGTCTAGCTCCTGTCTGCTTACAGGCTTATAACCCTGTCAGTGCTGTCTCTTAACATGAGATTTAGGGGGTGTGAGGAAACTAAAGCAAAACAGAGTTAAGATTAGATAGCTGAGAAAATCTAATTTGTTTCAGGCTGTTTGACTGGACTTCCCTCATTACCTTAATGATCCACAATTACATGAAGACAGCACATTTCTGGTATGACAGGTTTCACCTCACAAATAGAGATTGTCCTTAGTAACTTCAGCATCTCACTCATCACAACAGCAGGCAAAAAGTGCCCCGAGTTGGAGCACTGGAATAGCATCTTAATTCCACTGTTCATCCACTCAAATGCCATGTTTCATCTGCTAAGACATACCTTGAAATTATGCAGTTGATCTGCACGTAAGCTTATTTTTTAAAAAAACATCCAGGTTTAAGTAGTACTGGCATTTCTTCTAAGTAAGAGGAATAAACGATTTGCTGGTCCACATGAGTGCTATGCACTACCTGTCTGCTATTAGAGAGCAAAAATATGTAGGCTGCTCAAAAACTTGAGTAATACTTTTTCCAGCTTAGTTTATGAGACAAGCCTTATCCATAGGACTACTCATCTTTTAGTTCTGTACTATGTCTGGCCATTGCTACATCTTGCCCAACACCTGACTTCACAGCACACGTAAGAAAATCCTATAAATGGATAAAGGATCAGCTTCCCAAAGATGACACTTATCTCCTTTCCAGTCAGATAAAGGTTGATTTGTGGCTTGAAGGCTTATCATGCAATCTCATACAGCCTAGTTTAAAACACAGTTCAAAAATGTATCGTAAAGACAAAAAAAACCCAACCACAGAATGGTTTGGGTTGGAAGGGACCTTAAAGATCATCCAGTTCCAAACCCCCCCTGTGGCCTCAGAGCTGGACACAGTACTCCAGGTGGGGTCTCACAAGAGTGGAGGGGAATAATCACCTCCTTTGACTTGCTGGTCATGCTTCTTTGGATACAGCCCAGGATACAGTTGGCTTTCTGGGCTGCAAGTGCAAATTGCCAGGTCATGCCCAGCTTCTCACCAACCAACACCCCCAAGTCCTTCTCCTCACGGCTGCTCTTAAGCCATTTTCCACCCAGCCTGTACTTGTGATTGCCCCAACCCAGGTGCAGGAGCTTGCACTTGGCCTTGTTGAACTTCATGAGGTTGGCACAATCCCATAAGGCACTAAGTTCAACAAGAAAGAAGGATTTCCTATGATCAAATCGAGCCTTTCAGTCATTATTCAATATTTCCTTGTTCTTCTATTTTCAAAAGATGGCTCAACTGACCTTCCCTGAAGCAATGATATGTTTTATTTCAATAATGACCCCTCTTAACTCTAAGGTTCTCATCCTACTTGTTCTCGCTCCGTATGGATAGCTTTTAATCGCACCCTTGTTGCTCCCAGTTTTGCCACATACAGGAATTTGAGATAGCATGGCAAGATCAGGTTGACAAGACATTATTCTTCTCTTGCAAGCCAGAAAGAGAAGCCAGTTAGAGAAACAGCAAGCTATGCTCCAATCCCTGTATGACTCCACACTGAATTGTACTGATGGATCCATCATAAATAACCATCCCAGCACAACATGTGAGGAAAAAAAGCAAGAGATTTTAGACATGAACAGGTGAAGCTAAAAACAACCACTGCACTTCAGCATTCATACAAGGGCGCATTCAGGAAAAAGTCATAGCTGGTTAGCAGATTCCTAAAGAGGAAGCAAACAAAATACAATTGGATGGTGCGGATATGGCAACAGACTTAATGCTTTGGTAGCTGGTTACCTGCTGCTGTATTAGACACAATAATAATGTTCTTATAATCACCTCATACATGGCATTTCCTTTTTGCTTTGCCTTTATGCCACTAAACACTGACAGATAAGAAAACCCTAATTCAATGTAAAACAGGAGCTATTCACATAAAGACCCCTGGTTTACTGAGACTTGAAATAGAAGGAAAATCAATTTCAAGCAACAAATTAATCAGATGCATCTGAAGAAAAAGACTCCCTGAAATATGTGACTTTACAGCACATTAGTGACGCATTTCATTCATGTGGTATATCTTCCAGATATGAGATATTTTCATTAAAAAAAGAAAGATTGCACAAACACCATGACTCCTTTGTTGCACAAAATAATCAAAAAGGCCTTTCAGAGTCATGTTCACAGACCTGCGATTTTTGGCTTTAATTTCAGAAAACAAGTGGCTGCATCACAACTCTTAATCAGTATTTAATGAGGTATCTAGAACTTACAGCCATATATATACATACACATGTATATAGGGAATAAGGAATGACAGGAAACAAACATTTCTGGCTCTGTTTCTTCTTCTCCATTAAAGGAGCTGCCCTTCCCCATCACAGAAAGGCTGACAGTTGCAGTTGCTTTCTCACAGGGGTATGTAACTTAGTATCATCAGGATTTTTTTGTTTTGATTTTTTTTTGTTGGTTGTGTGTTGGGTTTTTTTGACTGCATCAGCTGAACTGTACAGGAATTGGACAGATCAGATCCATGTGTATTCATTTGTGGTCATGAAGAGAATTTCTCAGCATAGCAGCTGACAAGGCAACCCTTACACATTATACTGCACTCTGAGCAATTTATACATATCATGTAGAAGTTGATAGGCACAAAGTTAACAATTTTCATAAGCAGGCAGATAACCAGAGCAAGCACAGTAGCCTTCTTGGAGCCTTGGCCTCTATCACAGAGAGAGTACAGGAAGAACAGGATGTGAAGCAAAGGCCACACAGATATAACTGTCAGCACTTTATTATGAGTAGGAAGATCACTCAAGTCAAGGTTAATCTAAACAAAAGGTGCAAGTTTCTTCATCATATCTGGAGTATTTGTGTCTGCTGACAAGCAAGAGCAGTCCAAGAGAACCAGAGAGAAGACATTATGTTTCTAATATTAAGAACATTAGATGCTCTAGTTCCTGCAGAAACACTTTCGGATGTGCAGAAAGGAAAGTCTCTATGGAAGTGAAGATTCCAAGGATTTGTAGACAAGGAGCAGCAGTTTCTCCTGACTTCATAATTGTTTCCCTCCTCACCAGTTAGTTCCTATAGCTTATGATGTGCCTTGCAAGGATACAAAGTCAACTTTTAGGATATATCCAGCTAGCACAGCATAACACTGAGAAGAATCACACCAGAGGGTAACCTGTTCCAGTGCTGCATCATACTCCAAAATGAAAACGATTTTCCCAACCACATGTACTAACCTGTTGAGCTTCAGCTCGTGGCTATCTGTTCAACATTATGCTGCCACTACCAAGAAAAAGACTAACTGCAGAGATGGCCAAGCCAGACTTAAATATTTGAAGGCTACCATTACATCACTGCTTTGCTTCCTCTTTGCCAGATTAAAGCACATCTCCTTTGACCTCTCCTTGCCGGATGGATGCTCCATGCCCCTGACCATCTCAGCATCTCTCTGCTGGACCATCTCCAGTTTCCCTAAATCACTCTTGAACAAGGAAGGGGTGACAAAGAAATGGACACAGAACTGCAAGTGAAGCCTCATCCCTGGACAAGAGATGATAGTCACTGACCTTCATCTGCCAGCCACACTCTTCTCATGACAGCCCTGCCACACTGTTTCACTTGTTCAGATGGCCTTGTCCTGTCGGCTCATGCTCAGTGTAGCATCCACCAGCTCCTTTTCAGCAATCTCCCAGCACATACAAATGCATGGGGTTATTCCACCTCAGGTATAGGGCCTTGCACCTTGCCCAGTTTTCCCAACATTTTTGCTGGTTCAATCCTCAAGTTTCTCAAGGTTCCTCTGCACTGAAGCTCTGCCATTCAGCACGAATCACCTTTCCCAATTTAGAGTTATCCCCAGATTTGCCGAGATGCTTTATGTGCCGAACGGTCTCCAAAGAATATTCTGAACAGTATGGGGTCCAGTATCCACCCTACTTATCACCCTACAGTCATGAACCATTTGCTAGTTCTAGCTATGTTTTCTTTCCAGTTAACAGTCCTGTTAGCCAGCCCATATGTTCTTCATGTCAGAGAACAAGATCAGAGTTTTAAGCATCCTCTTCTTTTTAAAAGAGGCAACTTCAGGGTAAAAGTACCTGGTCAGCTGTCCTTTGGAAGTACAGTCATCACAGAGAAGCTGGAGAGGTCTTTTGCTCCCACCCCTAAGTGTACTAAAGTACTTTACAGAATTGCTTGTTCCTAGGCATGACCACCCACGTTCACGAGCAGATGATCTGTCACATCTCCTCTACTAAAAGACACTGATTTTCAGAATGGAGGGATATACAAGGATTTTTTTTTTTTTTAAACTCATTGGCTCAGGAACCCATGCAATAATGGGTTTGTAAGATATTAATGTAAAGTGTCTAGAAGAATGCAAAACACTTGGCTATTGCTGTTCGAACTTCAAGTAAAAGCTTCTTTTTGGTCGCTGCCACTGAAGGCAATCTATACCATCGCAGAACTGCTGCTCTACTACTACCTAATATTTGTGATGAACAAGTCAGCAGTGATTGCTGGGAACCACATGCAGCTCAAGTCCTTCCTCCACTGCCTTTTTACACCAATGTCCCATAGGGAAAGTTGGCATGACACATCATAACAGTGCAGCACTGAGGCTGGCTCTGCTTTCGCATCTTAGACCAAAACTAGCTCAACTCTGACCTGAAAATGTCCTTCCAAGTATGGCCATTCTAAGACAAAAATAAATAAACAAACAAACACCAAAAAACTAAAGCACCAAATAGTTACCTGGCATATTTCTGTCAATTCCTGTGACTGCAACAGAAACCTTATAGAATCATAGAATCGTTCAGATAGGAAAAGACCTTCAAGACCATAAAATGCAATCATTAACCTGACACTAAGTCCACTACTAAACCATGTCCCTCAGCATGACGTCTACACGTCTCAAATGCCTCCATGTCTCTCTTGTATTGAGGGGCCCAAAACTG
>NW_010268175.1:0-338 GCF_000690775.1 Eurypyga helias
CTGTCCCCTGGCACATTCCGTGCTCTGTAGACGGTTTGCTTTGGCAAAAACAGTGATGTCAACTCTCGCAAGCAGGTGCTTTAGAGTTGGGTTAGTCCCGTGCACCGCAGCGCTGGTGCTGCTGGCTTTACCATCTTCGCTGGCTGCAGCCCCCCGCGTTCCCCCCGTCCTCCCGCAAACGCAGCATCGTTGCCGTGGGTGGAGAGGCGCGCGGGTGCACCTCCCCTGTTTGAGCACGGGTGGATGCCCCCGGTTGGGTTTACAGCGGCTTGGTTCCAATTTTCTGTCGGGTTTGAGCTAAACCGCTTTCCAAGCAAGACCCAGCGCCTGCAGGAGGA
>NW_010268175.1:350-5946 GCF_000690775.1 Eurypyga helias
CTGTGCGCAACAGGGCGATGGGTCCGGCCGTCGGGCTGCCCGCACCCCTGCCCTGAGCCCCTCAAGCACCCGTAGGAGGGGTGCTGCTTCCTGTCGGCACGTGGGCGGGGGGACGGGGTGTCAGAGCACCCCCGGCACCACAGCTCTGCCCCGTGCGTGGCGTTTCTGGCAGTCAGGTCTGGGGATGCCAGCCTGCCCTGCCGTAGCGGGTCTGGGCAAGCCTGAGCATCCTAAAGCGGGAAGGATTTCATAAAGCTCTAGAAAGCCAGTTTTGGGAGCTAAATCACGATCAGGATTTTTTCCCCCTTTCTCCTTAATGCAAACAAACAAAACCCCTGCATTGCAGCAGTTGCTGAATCGCCTGTAACACAGTCCTGGTGATTAATCACTCCTCCGGTGAAACAGTGAGCAAGTGGAACCGAGAAGGACATCTGGTTTTTTTTGCTAGCCTACATTTCCCTTTTGCTTTTTCGTCTCACTTCATTTACACCTCAAAAACCGTTTCCTGGTGGCATCGCTGCAAGCCTGGTGCTGGGAGGATGGCTCAGTGCTGGGAGGCGACGGAGCTCCCGGAGGTGCCCGCGCCGCTGGAGATACATCCCTGCTGTCACCTCCCACCCGGGCCCGGGGGTCTTGGGGTTTCTCCTGCTCTTTGCCGGGTGCCGTTAGATTTGCAGGGCATTTGCTGTTCGTGGTTATCGCGGAGCTCTGCATCTTGGGGTCAGCTGCCTGGGGAACCCATCTGGACAGTCTTTGGGGATGGGAGGAATTAGTGGTGCCCTTTGGATCTGCTCATCTGACATGCACCTTCTTTTTAATTGTTTTTTTTAAGTAATTGCTGCTTTCATTGTTTTCAGCACAATTCTAGTACTGTGAGGAAGATGACCTAGAGGCCAGAGCCTTGTCCCTCCTGTACCCCATAACCTTCTGTCTTTTTTTCTGCCAGAGTTGGCATTTTATCTTTTGGTCTGGCAGCGTCGGCGCTGCCTCTCCATCGTCACGGATAAGCAGGAGTCCCGTGGGGGAAAAGGTCAATGGTGATCCTGTCATTCAGGCCTGCAGTAGTCTCTGGAAGTGTAAGGGAGCTGAACCGGGATTACCAGTGTAAGGTGTTCCCTCACCTTGGTGGCTGTCCCTTTGAGAGATAAATGGAAAGACGTTTCCCGTTGAGTGGTTATTGCTGTTTTCTAGAGGTTTATTAGACTGCGGCGGACACTCGTAGACCAGAGAGAAAAAACACCATGGAGGCTCACGTCGCTTCTGCTCGCCCTTTGCCATATTTGACAAAAAACGGGGGGTGCCGGGATGCCGTTTGACCACAGACACGGGCACACGTGCTCTGCCAGTGCTGGGAAACTCCCCGCGGGGGGCTGAGGGGGAGCGGGGAGGGATGCCGTCGGATCTCCCTCAGGGGGCGGATGGGGGAGGTGGAAATCTAACGATGAGCGGGGAATTCTGCTGCAGGATTAACAACTTAGTGATGCTGAGGTCTTGTGGTGTCGTGTTTACAGTCCCTATAACTAAATTAACAAAGCAGATGTTCAGCCACGGTGGGGAAGCTCATACCTTGGCATTCCCATTCCCCACAGGGCCGTTGCTGTACCGGTGCGGCAGAGGCCTGAAGAGGAGCTTAAGGGGCGCGAAAGCGTCTTCTCCCACCGTGTTGGCCTGAGGGATGTTACCTCCCTCCAGACCCTGCGCTGTGGCTATGATTTCACTTTCCTCCAAAGCCACTGGTTTTCTCCCCGGGACTCCGACCACCGCTGCCGTCTCTCCTTGCCGCTGCCTCTGCTGCGCAGGAACCCCCCGGCATGGAGCCGTCACCCGGGGCAGGGGGGTTCGCTGCAGCTTTGCCACGGCTCCTTCATTTCTCTCTTTCTCTCCTCCTTTTCCTTCTTTCCCCACAGAACACAAGTGCCCGGTGGACCAGAGGGAGCAGTTGGAAGAAACCCTGCCGCTGATTTTGGGCCTGATACTGGGGTTGGTGATCGTGATCACGCTCTGCGTTTACCATATCCACCACAAGCTGACCGCCAACCAAGCGCAGATTCCTCGGGACAGATCTCAGTACAAACACATGGGATAGGGGATGGGATCAAGCAGCCCTCATATTTATCAGGTAGAAAAAGCTAAAGCACTTTTTTCTAAGGGCGAGGAAAGGTTATGGGGGGGGCGAGAGTCGGTATTCACAGCACCTAATCGTGGGTATTTCATGGAGACACGCTCGGTAAGTTTAATACAGCCCGTGAAGAGGCATCTCTGTCAGAAGAGTCGGAGCATCTGATTTTAGGATCCTGGCAGTAGGTGATATGAATACCTTCTTAAGCTGCTGGGCTGATCATCTGGAAACAGAAATGCTTGACATGTCAAAGTTTAACACTGGGGGCAAAATTAGCTTCTTTCTTTCCTTTTTTTTTTTCATAAATTCTTCCTTCTTTCCCCCTCGGAGGGACTCTTCCCTCCCCAGGGCGCTGCTCTTGGCAGCGTTCAGCCCGCTCTGTTCACGTCCGTGGAGGGAGTCGGGCTGGGGGCACAGACCCACGCACAGGCTTCAAGAAGAAGCCCCTAACAAAGGGACTCAAACCACGTTCCTGCAGTTCTTGCTCATGTTAAGGAAAGCATGAAGGCAATACGGGTGCGGTTTGAAAAAATAACAAAGGCCGGAGCCTCAAGCTGGTGCAAACTGGCCTGACTCCAGTGGAGCAGGTCGCAGCCAGCTGAGGAGCTGACCCCAGGCTTGAGCTGAGTGAAGAAAGTTTGTTTTTGCTTCTTGAGCCACATCTGAATTAAAAGTTTAAAAATAATAGAAAAATGAGTATCGATGCATAAATTATAAAGTGCCACGCTACTGCAAGTCAACTGAGAAATGCTTCTGGCTGGACATCCTGCACGTATTGTGATTGTCGCTGAGATGTTACATTGCTGCCTGCAACCGATATTTTCACAGTGAAACAAAACAGAAGAAAGCAGAAATGTTAAAGTTACTATGCAGATTATTCAGGTATAATCTAATGTAACAGGAAAAAAAAAACCAAGGAAAGCTCTGAAATCTGTCCTTAAATGTAGACCATTTTTAAAATTAATTAAAACATGTACATATATATGATTTGCCTTCTTATTTTGAAATGGTGTAGTGCCTTTTACTCACTCCGTGGTACACAATGGAGTCGGTGTAAAACTGCGTTGTCTGAGCGGATGTTAAACGTCGGGTTTATTCTCGCGGTGTTCTGGCGCAGGCGGGTCGGTGAACACGTGGCGGTGGCTCAGCACCCTGTGATTTGTCAGCTATTTCTAATATTCTTCCACTCTCTGGGCGGTTTCTTTCTTGAGCAATTCATGGGCAGTCTGTTTCACTCTGGTCCCATCTAGTTCCCACTGAAACTTCCCTTGTCTCCGGCACTACTACAGCAAGAGTTAGTCCAGACCTCCGGTTAGTTTAGGGTGTGGAAAAGATGTTGCTCTTCTTGAGCTGATTTGATCCAAACAGGGACTTGTACAACCTGTCCCCCTTCAGCCTAAAACAGGGTGATAGGCCAAGAAAATAGTAATTTTGATGTTGAGAAGTGGAAGAGGAGAAACTTTGCTTTTAAATGCTGTGCCCTCCAGCAAAATTTAGTGGTTTTTGTTGGTGAAGATGAAGGTGGATGCAGCAAGTGCCTTCCTTTTTAGTACTGTCTGATTCCTGGTCTCGTTTCTGTGGTATACTTGGCTGTTTGTTTCCTCATTTCGATGTAAGAAGCAAAATTGCGGCACTGATGATGCTTGTGGCTTTACCCTTTTATTTTAAAACTCCTGTGATGGTGGTCTGGGCGGACTTGGGGCTGACCCCGTGCCGCTGCCTCCATGGAGCTGATCATTATTAAAATAAAAAAAGGTTCTTTTACAGGCAGCCAGAAAAAGAGGTAGGTAGCAGGAGGGTGAATAAAAGGATTAAAGGTTCATCCTTAATAGAGATGGGCCATAGTTTTCAGCTTTGTCCTGCCTCCCTCTTGTCTGCCCTCCAGCCAGCAAGGCCAGCCCAGCCAGCTCCCATCAGCCTGGAGCATCTGCTCCTGTATTTACATACGAAAAAAAAAAAAAAGGAAGCAAGCAGCTGAAGTGCAGATGCCAAAGGAGCGCCTCCCTTGCCATTTGTCTGCCGAAGAGCATGTACGGCAAGGGCTGCGGGAACGAGCCATCGGGATGGCGCGGTTGCGTGGGTGAGGAGCCGTAGGGCAGGATGGGGATGGAAACTGCATCAAACCAGAGCCATCCCAGTGAATAAGAGGCTCGTCCCCTCTGGACTGGTTCCCTCCCAGTGAGCTGCAGGTCTTTGGTGTCAGTAGGAGCAATTTCTGCTGCTTCAGTTGAGAACTACTAAGACTTGGGACGTTGTCTGTGAAAAATGGAGGAAGAGAAGGACTCTGTGGCTGGAAACAAGGAGGAGGATCCTGGTTTTCCTCTGTGCCATTTGCTTCTCTCGGGGGGCCCATTAGGGCTTCTCTTTCTCTTTTCACATTCGTCAGCATCTCTCCCTCTTTTTTTTTTTCTTTCTTGCAAAACTTGAGTTGGTTGCGTATCCATTTGGACATCCAGATTTCAAATGGGTGACGTAAGAAAAGAGCTACTTCCCTTCCACTTGCCTTTGGCAGGAGCTTTACAGAGATAAGGAAATGCACATCTCCGCATTTTTATAAATAATTTTGATTTCTGAGCCACACGAAATTTTTAAGCCAAGGAAAGGATGACTGTGTTGGTAATGGGCTCCCATTTCTGGGCTACTTTCCATGACCCCTGAGTGCATCCAGCCTTGTCCCGAGGCCAACGCATAGCCAGTGGCAGAGACAGGGTAGATGCAAGGTATCCCAAAACGTACAGACAACCAAAGTCTTTTTGCTCCTTCCTCTTGGCCTGCTGCTCTTGGCGTCTCCTCGCACAAGCCGTCGGTGGCAATCCTGTGGCACTCCAGTACATCCCGCAGAAATCACGTTCGCTTGGCAGAGCGGGTGTGGAGGTGGGAAGGATTGTCCGTAGTGGCAAGAGGGGGTTGACGGATACTTCTCAAAACCAGAGCAGGAGGTGGGAAACCCACTGCTCTGCACCCCTGCGCCATTGGGTGGGCTGTATTTAACCTTCCTCAGCCTCCCTGGGAAGCTGCAGGGTTTATAGGGAGCTGTTTGGAGGCAACAAAACCTGGGGCTTGCCTGCCTGAGCGTCCCTCCGGGGAGAGGCGGTGGCTGGTGGATGGAGCTGCTGGCTGAACGTTCTCCAGGCTGGTTTTCGGCGCAGTTGGCGTTTGTTGTGGCTTTTTCAAGCAAAGCTGCTGGTGGGTTTTAGTCCCTTGTAGGTCATGGTGTTGCTTCCCCATTTGCAGAACGTCAGCAAGACCTGCCCGGTGTAACGGGGAGTCGGTCTCGAATGTCTGCATGTATTCGAGACGGAAAAAATGCTGATTTTTGGTTGACTTTCTGAATTAATTTTAATTCAGCCGGCAGTGACCCTGTAAGGGCAGTCAGAGCAGAGCCACCCAAAGAAAGCATTGTCTTCACCGCTCATCGGAAACTGTCCTTGACTGAGCTCACTGCTCGAGCGTGGGCCAACGCGATGCTGTGGTGGC
>NW_010268176.1:0-305 GCF_000690775.1 Eurypyga helias
GGCTTGGCACCAGCCGAGAGGGAAGTGACACGGTCGCGTCTCCTTAGCACGTGGGCCTGAGCTGTGCTGCCTCCTGGCAGACGTGTGGCTCGGGCAGGGAGATTCGCTGATGCTAAGAGGTTCTGGCTCCAGCATTGCTACCAGGCAGCCCTCTTGCTTTCCCCATTTTCATCACCAGCGTGAGACCAGTGACCAGCTGACCCCAGCAATCTCCGGCGTGTTTTACAACCACAGCCTGACCATCCAGAAATGGCAGACCCAAGAATCATCCTCTGCTTTTGTTTTCCACAGTGGACTCCGGCATT
>NW_010268177.1:0-230 GCF_000690775.1 Eurypyga helias
ACAAAAGCATCGCGCGAAGGCGAAGGGCGGGCGAGGTGGTCTCGCGTCCGCCTCGCCGGGACCGCTGTCAGGGGGCTTTGCCATGCTAATGGATAATTAGATGGGCAGACAGACTGACAGGGATCCAGATGGATGGATAGATGCCACGAGGATCTGGTGACAGATAAATAGGCAGATGCTAATGGGCAGCGCGAACAACAGCTTAGGCTCCTGCTAATTCCCACCGCAAT
>NW_010268177.1:639-3640 GCF_000690775.1 Eurypyga helias
GACAAAAGAAAGCATCTTCGCCTGTTTTCCCTTGCCGTGGGGAATCCACGTGGCGGTTGCGGGAAGGCGGGGAAAGTGGGAAGGGGAGATAAATCCTGCTGGAAGGCTTTCGGTGGCACCCACCCCGCACGGAAGGTTTATAGCCCTGAGATGGGTGCTGCTCGCCTGCTCAGCGGGGCCAGGCTCGTTAGCTGGCGACCCTGGTTAATGAGATATGGGGATGGTCGTGTGTTGTAGACCTTTGGGTATTTCCAGCTTGGCAGGGACCGCACTGCCACTACTGCCACTCCCCTGTCCCGGCCTGGGAAGGGCTGAGCCTTGGGGTGGGCCTGGATCATCCTCCCGGGGATACCAGCTCTGCCTCCTGCTCCTGCCGCCTGGGCTCCTCTCGACCTTGTCTGCCCATCACCTCTCCCCGGTTTGTCTCAGCCCGTCAGCCCCTTTGTTATCTGCTTTCTTCCATGCTGCTCCCTGTTTCTTATTATTTTTCCTATACTTCTCTCTCTCACTGGAAATCTCCATAGATTTCCCTTCTCTTCCTCACCATCTCTCTTATCCTGCTACTTTTCCCTCTCTGAAGTGTATTTTCTCTCCCCACTGCCATCCCAGGAGGGGTCAGCAGGACCGTGGCTGTGGGGATGAGCACCCTGGGGTGGGCAGCCCCATGAAGCTGCGTCCCTGGGCTGCCAGCAGAGGCGGGTGTCATGGTCCTATGTCAGGCTGAGCCACAAAATGCTGCCCAGGGATGCCATCAGTGCCTCCTGCATCTCAAGAGAGAGCCACAGCCTGATGTGGGAAGTGGAGAGCCCAGGTCCTTACAGGTGCCCAGCGCATCCCTGCCAAGCTCCCCACACCGGCCCTGCAGCAGGAGCCAGAGGAGGAAACACCATTTCGCCCTTATTTCCCCCAAACCGAGACCAAGGGAGAGGTCAGGGAGGGGGAAGGTTCACCAGCCACGGGGAGCGGGTGTCTGCAGTGCTGCTGGGGCGGCTGTATGCGGCACCCAGAGCCAGTGCTGCGAGGGAGTGCAGGGGTCCCCAGCCCCGGGGTCATCGCTGAGCTGCCAGCTGGGATTAAACCCCCGGGAACCCCTTCCCAGCAGCGTGTGGAGGTACCCACCCCAAAGCACCGTAGGTACGCACCATCCGTGTGTGTGAGGTACGGAACACGTGTGATCTTCTTCCTGGTTCGGGTGGAAACACCTTATTGATACGATTCAAAGTTTTACCAGGAATGACCCCGTTGCAAATATTCTGGTTTTTAAAGAAGCTGAATCGAGTTCTCAGCAACTTGCTGAGAAAGCGCCCGGGGGCTTTTCTGACGAGCTCCCGCAGGTTCTCCCAATTTCCTGCGTTTGCTTTCTGAGCATGTGGGAAAAAAGAGCAATGTTTTCCTTATAAATATAGATAGATATTTTTAAAATATTCCAGGGATTTTTTTTTCCCTGCACAGATCCCTCTTTCCAGGAGTTTTCTCTCTGCATCATCACCTACCTCAGGTGGACAAAGATCCAGCGGTTACGTGTCAGGGTGACTGGATGGACACTATTAAGAAATGCGGGAATGGCAAAATCCCTAATTCCTAGTTATAAAAAATCCCTTTTCTGGCCACAGATGTTGAAAGCACCTTCAATTCCCAATTCTTTCCCTTCCCATCACAAAATACTCTGGGACGAATCCCAAAAGCAGCTTCACCCATCCCTGGGCGTCAGCCAAGGGCAGCATCCGGGTGACACCAGGAGCCCCATCAGCAGAAGAGAAAAAGACAATATGGGGAATGGGAGGATCAGAGAGGCTTAAAATATGACCTGGCTTTGGGGGAATTAATTGTGGACCGATTTCTTGCTGCGGCCGTCACTGCCAAAATCCCACGTCTCCTTTCCGGCAGTTGCCCCATCCCTCCGCAAGCACGTGGCTGTTTTTGGGGGGAGGGCTAAACAGGCGCACACAGGGTACGGACACGGCCGTTGAGCCAGCCAGACGGACGGCATCCCCGGGACAGACAGAATTTGGTGTGGGAACGGGGGCGGCGATGGCATCGCCTAGACACGGCGTGTCATTAAGATGCAGGAGCGGTACTTTGGGTGCAAAAAGCGGAGGGGGAAGGGTTAAGGGGCGGCAGGGAGAGAGGGGTGAGAAGAAAGCCCGAAGAAAAGAAGGGACCTCATAGCACCCAGCGGGGCTTGATGGCTTAATTACCATATTCAAATCTAATTAATTCCCCTTTGCATAAAAAGGCCACGGCGGGCGTGGGACCAGCCTTGCAGATGGCGTCTCATGCTCAGCACCATTTTGGGGCCGCCGGCCATGCTATCTTGGAGCGAGGAGGAGGAGGAGGAGGAGGAGGAGGACGGCTTCACCCGCAGCATCGAGCATCTGCTCGGGGCACCCGTTGGGCACGGGGCTGCGCCGGGTGCCGGCACCAACAAACCCCATGGACCATCATTAATGTTGCTTTGAGGAAGAAGAGGCTGTTTAAAAGGAAGGGGGTGCAGGGATGGAGCAGAAATGGATGGGGAGGAGGCGTTCAAAGCGATGGGGCATCAACATTTGGGGGTATTAGTGTGCCGCTCCGCCCCGATGGGGCTCTGTGTTCCATCCCCGCATCCTGGGGTCTCCAGCTGGGACGGTGCTGGTCTCCATATGGATGGAGATTGACTGTTGATGCGGGGATAAGTGTCCCTGGAGGGGGTGGGCAATGGGGAGTGAGACGCGGTCTCGGGGACATCACTGACATGGCCCTGTGCCATCCCACACCCAGCTCTGGAGGGTGATCCCATGGGGATGCACCCCACATCCCTCTTGGGATGCCGGCGAGCAGGAAAACCAGCAACAAAATCCAGCCTCACCGAGCAAATACTCACCCCCTCCTCCTGCCCCGGCATTATCTGGGGGGAAAATAAGGGATAATATTCCTCCTCTCCCTATTATGCATCAGGGGGTGAACCAAATCCCTGCTGGAAAACCAGACTGTGGGCTGCTGACGGGCACCACGGCCGCCG
>NW_010268177.1:3672-3898 GCF_000690775.1 Eurypyga helias
TCCAAACGTTTCGGACAGCTTTGCCGTCACGTGGAAAAAAACTCGGAGGAGCGAGGCCCGCGGGGGATGTGGCTTTTCTCCCTTGACTGACTCCCAAGGATGCTGCGCTCCTTCCCCCCTTTTCCCCAGTGCTGCTGGGGGCTGCGATGAAAATGTCCCCCCCAAACAGGCTCCCAGAAGGAGCTGGAAGTCGCTTCTGTGGCAGGAAAAATGGGACTGAGAGGGG
>NW_010268178.1:0-4826 GCF_000690775.1 Eurypyga helias
GCCGGACCGTGTGTGGGGCTGCATTGGGGCTGAATTTAGCTCTGGGGCTGGATTTGGATCTGGATTTGGATCTGGATTGGGATCCACATCTGGACTGGGATTCAGACCCTCATCTGGATCTGCATCTGGAACACGCATCCTCTGCGAGGGAGAGCGTCGACACGACCCCTCCTCCCGCTCCCCCAGTGCCCCACGGCAGCCCCCACACCGCCCAGGGCACCCTGATGGCACGGGGTGCTCATCCCCCAAGGGTGCCACTCGCCTTCCCAGCCCCACGCATCATGGGGAGCCCCCGGGGGGGGTAAAAGCTGGGGGTCTGCAGCAGCCGTGGCAGGAGGGCCAGCCCCCGCGCCAGCCGAAGGGAGGGAAAATATGGCAGCAGTCCCGCTGGCCTTGGCTGTTGCTCTGCGGTGCGTCTGGGGCTGAACGTGCTCCAAGGAGGAGCTGAGGTCAGGGAGGGGGACGAGTGCAGGAAACGTATTAAGCGAGGAAAATTGGCTGCAGCCAGCACTGCTGCCTAATGCTTGCTTGGGATTTTCCTTTCCATCAGCTCTCCGGGATAAGCCCTCGCTGTTCTGCGGCTGCAGCGGGTCAACTGCTTCCATCGCCGAGCTGCCACCGGCACCCGCCCGGCACCCAGAGGGGTGGCAGCCAGCACCCCCCTTGCTCGTGTCTCCCAGTGCTGACACCCAGCATCAGCCACACGTGTGGGTAGTTTAACAGGAGGATTTCAGGCTCTGGCAGCCCGGCTGCTAATTTATGATCCTGTTTTCCTATTAAAATAAAAGCCTCTCTCTTATTCCCGAACGTGAGAGCCAAAGTGAAACTATGAGGAAGTGCCCTGTTTGCAGAACACGCTGTGAAACACACAAAGGAAACGAGGCAAAACCAGCGTTTTGCACGTTTTTTAGCCTCGTTTCAGCTGGGACTTGGAACTGCAGAAGGGAAATCTTTTCCAGCAGGATGTGCACAGCGGGGGAGGGTGGTGTGCATCCAGCTGCTGGTGTCCCTTTGGAGCAGGGCCACCTGCAACCTCGGCGGGTCCCTGCTTTGTCCCCGCGGGGTGTCAGGTCCGTTGGGGGTCCCAGGGCTGCGGGCTGGAGCAGCGTGTCCCTCACAGGGGTGGCCAGGCTGGGATGGCAGCCGATGGAAGGAAATACCTGCTGCTCCACCGCTTTCCCAGCCAAAGCGAACAAGAGGGAGAGTGTTCGGAGAGCGGCTGCGGCCGCGTGTGGCAGGAGGAGCCTCCGAGGGACACACGGGCCATTGTTCCCTGAGCGTGCCGAGTGGAAATTCGGATGGACCCGCTGTATGCCACCCTCCCAGTACTGCTAGGGGCTGATCCTGGTCTGTGAGCGGGAACTGGGAGCTGCTGAAGTGGATCAGGTTGGGAATTCATCAAACCCCACATCCAGTGGTTGAGTCATGCCTGGCAGCAGTGGGACAACCTGCTCGAGGGGCTCTCCTGCTCCTCATGGTTGGATTTTTAGCCTTTCCAGAGCCTTTCCTAATGTTTGTCATGGCCCTGCGGTAGTGCTGCTGTCTGTCTGTCCGCACCCCCACCAGCAGCGTCCCAGCCACCCAGAAAGACACTTAACATGGTCTGGTTTTGATCCGCGCTTTGCCATTCCGTTAAGCACTCCCTGGTGTTTTCCTCTCGCTTGTACAGCACCTTTTACCACCAACGCTCCCCCATTTCTATAAAAAGGAAGAAATCAACCCTTGCAGAATATGCCCAGCCTTACAAACCCCTAATTACCCTCCGCACGTCCCAGAAAAACGGGCTTCCCTTTGAGCCACGTTGCTGCCCGCAGGGCAGGGTTGCGGGTCCCCCCCCTGCCCAAGCATGGAGAGCAAAGAGGGGTTTGTCTGGCTGCTCCCACCCCAGCTCCCAGCCAGCTCCACTCTCCTTCCCCCAGCTCCCGTCCCCGCACTGGCTTCCAGATCTGCAGAGGTTTTTTGGGAGGGAGGCTGCAAAAGGGAGGAGGAGAAGAGAACGTGCTGCTCTCCTTCCTGGCCGCCACGCTTTGCCCTTTCTCAGGAACCGGCCAGATTGTTTCCATTAGGAGAAGCTGAGCATCCAAGTATTTGTCAATGGCCGGGAGAAGATTTGCTGATCGTAACTGCCATTCCCTAGAATAATGTTGAGTGAGGTGCTTGGCGTGTAACCATCCTTTTATGGTAAAATTAAGGATAAACGCTCGGGTGGATTTGCATTTGAAGTTGATTGATATGTGGCATTAATGCACGCGGAGATAATTTTGTATTTTGAGACTGCTGAGCAAGGAATAATTTTTATTTTGGGTCAAAGATAAGGGCATTGTGTTGAGATGAAATATGCAGGGGTTTTGATCTGTGTCACAGGCGGCGCGTTTCTCTTTGCTGGGTAAGGTGACGGCAGGCCCGCTTTGGCCATTCCTGCCCTTGCTTTTAAGTGCTTTGGGTCTCTGCCCGAAGCAAAGAGTAATCCCCCGTTGTCACTTAACGCCAGGACATGGTTCCAACTTTCTGAGCTTTGGAGTTTCCCATTATTAAAAAAAAAAAATATAGAAGAAACCTCTGTTTTATTTTTGTGTGTGCAGACTGTGCCACTGAGAAACATTAACTAGAGTGGTGTGAGCAGAGTATTGCCAAGCCGGCGATGCCTTTCAAACCCGCCTCTGGCAATCAGGACTGAAGCCATCAGCAGCACCTTGGCCTTCCCAGCTGCTCAGTGCTGTTCCCTGCCTTTGTGCCGGCCCCCATGGCTCGTCCTGGGTTGGGCGGCCCAGCCGGTGTCACACCGGAGCTGTTGGTACCCTCAGGAGGCTCAACCTCTCTGGGTTGCTGCGTGCTGAATGCAGTCAGGCTTTGGGGAAGCCGGAGCCTGGGGTATAACCTCAGCCAGGCATCTCTTCCCTTTGCAGTAAGGACATGGCCTCAACCCCCTGGGGGGTGGTGGTGCAGGACAGGGGCTCCCCTTTGGGTCCCCAAACTGCAAGGGCCAAGGAGTTGGGGGGCTGCTTTGCTAAATGCATCAGCCCAGGGTACCACCTGTGGACACAAGTCACCCACCCATCCATTCATCCATCCATTCATCCATCCATCCATCCAGCTCCCAGAGGAGGCTCCAGGAGGGTGCCTTCCAGCTGGAGCACGTGGGCTGTTTCGGCAGGGGCAGGCAGCAGGAGACAATGCCGTTCATGGGGTAAAGGGAGCTCTAATGAGAAGGAATGGTGCAGGCGTTAATTAGATCCTCAGGTGCAGATAACTCAGCAAATACCAGATCAACACCCCAGCATCCCTCCTTTTCCCTTTGGTTGGGTCCCAGGGCCACTGCAGCTGGTGGGGCAAGGGCCGGCAGCAAGAAGGCTGCGTGGAAAACCCCCTCCTCCTCCTCCAAAGCAGGTGGTGGGAAGAAAAAAAAGGAAGGGGAAGGAGGAGGGAGCAGAGCTGAGGAGCAAAATAAGCTGCACTACAAAGCGCCCTGAGCAGTCACTTGTGCTTGAGGCCATCCCTGCTGTGTGGCCGAGTGGCTTTTTCCAGGCCTGGCAGGAGAAGCCTGGAGGGGTGGGAAAGAGGACTGGGGTGAGGGAAGGAGGGAGACACCCCCAGCCAAGCTAAGGTGTATTTGAGCCTCAGTAGGTTTCCCAGGCTGTTTCGGGGATGAAAGCTGCCCTGGGGCCCCTCCCAGGGAGCAGCAGCGCTACGAGTAAGCTGCGGGCATCGCGTTTGTCTGGCTGGTGACTTCCCTGTTACGCTGAAAATGGTATTAAAAAAAAAAAAAGGAGAAAAAAAAAGAAGGCAAAACGTACAACAACAAAAAAATACAGCACCAGCCCCCCCTTCCACCCCCCAGTCTCCACCACCCAACAACAACCAAGAAAGGCAAGATCTTTCATCAGCCCGGAAGATGTCACCATAGAAACAGAAATCAGACCCACTCCAAGGATCCTGCCGCCTGGGAAGGCGATAAAATGTTTTCTATCGATTGCTGTCGGGAAAGTCACTGCTGATAAGCCATCCGAGGAGAAATGGAGCAGGGATGCAGGGATGCGGGAGCTCTTCAAATGAGCCTCCAGATGGTCCCTCGCTCGCCCCTGCGCAGTGGTCGGGGGCCGAGGGACCCCAGGCTCGCCGGGGGCGGCTGCTCTGCCCCGGGCTGGTGCCAGCGTGTGTGTGCAGAAGAGGAGGTGTGAGCCTTCGGTGTCTTTGGCGTGGTGATGCGTGCGTGCCCTGGCTGTTCTGAGCACGAGGTGGAAAGCCCGCTGTCTGCTCTCCCGTTTGCAGCAGAGCAGCTGCTCCTGGCAAAAACGCGCCGTGTCCGGATGGCTGGAGAAGGCGGTGGAACCTTCCTTCGGCTCCTGGCATGGCATCACCGGGATTTGGCATCCCCTTGCTGCCCCTCGCTGCCAGCAGTAGTCCATGATGCCCACCAGCCTTGTGCCCTTGCAGGATCAGGTCCTCCCGGTCCATTGGGAGCATCCCTGTGCCTGCAGCACTGGCCGGGAAGCGCGGGATCTTCCCGGTGGTTCTTCCCAGAGTGCTGCACAGTGCCGGGGCCTGCCTCGCGTGCCCTTTGAAGAGATGGAAAATCCTATTATCTGCTCATTCTTCTCGCAGTGTGAAGCCTCAGAGCATTCAGCAGCAGCCGAGTGTGGTCTGCTGCCTGCAGTCTGCTCCCACCCCTGCGCGAGGGTCTCCGGGTCACCGACGGGCATCACCTTCGCATCCCCAGCTCCTGGTCCATGCCAGATCTCGGGTTTGGGCTCGCCCCGCGATGCCATTTGCAGCATCCAGCTGTGGGGAGCAAAGGAGGGGGGCGCAAGGAAGCGGTGTGGGGGGCT
>NW_010268178.1:4870-10303 GCF_000690775.1 Eurypyga helias
GGGAGTGGGGGCTGCCCCCGCAGCCTGCACAGCCTCACCTCATTAAGGCTGGGAAGGTGGTAACCCATCTCGCGTGCTCCATCCCCGCGGCATCTTTGCTGCCAGTAATTGGTAGCAATAAAAGAGGCAGTTAATCCCGGCCAGCGTGGGACGCAGGCACATGGATGTCTGCGGTGAAAGGCACCCTGGCAAGGAGGAGCTGGGGAAGAATATGCTCCTGGGCACAATTTGCAGCCCTGGAGAGCTGGTTGGATGCCACAGGGAGCATTTGCTGGGGATTTTGTTAATGATGCAGGCGCAGCCTTCCCAGCTTGGCCTGTGCTAAAGCCCTGGCTCCCACAAGCTGGGGCTGTTTGGCTTGAACTTAGACCAGCTGCTTTCCACTGGCTGGTGGATTTTTGCCTTGTTGCTGGGTGGCTCCGTGAGGGAGGTGAACAAAGGAGAAGTTAGGGGGTGATTTCACCTTGGGGAGGGATCGTTTGGAGGGGGAAGGAAGGGTTGAATCAGGTCTTTTGACTCAGTTATTTTAGGATGGTAGCGCTGAAGGGACGGCGAGAGGATTTCTCTGCCCACGGGAAGGTGGGATTTAATCGATATTGACAAGCGCCATTCACCAAAACAAGCTCATTCGCTAATGAAATCCAGACCTGGTAACTCCCCAGGGAAGCACAGCTTTGGGAAAGAGGGGAAGGAGCACTGGGAAAGCCAGAGCTTCCTCTCCCATGCTGCTGGTTCTTATCAAACCAGGCTGCATTTGGGGTTGATTTTTCCAGCACGGAAAGGCTTTGGCTTGTTTGCCACGTAGGTGCAGGATGCCCAGGACCAGCTCAGTGAAGCAACAGTCCTGTCCCCACCCGGGGACGTGGGTCCATGTCACCTCGTGTGCACCAACGTCCTGGTGTCAGGCAGAGGCTGGGATGTGTGCAGTGACAGCCAAGCCAGCCCCAGCCCCATGGCGTGGGGCGCAGCGAGGCAGGACAGGGGCGCAGGGCTTTCCCCTCTGGCTCGGACCATAGTGAACCAGGGATCCCCACATAGTGAAATCTCCTTCCATGAGCTTGTTTCCATCCAATCTCGTAATCTGTTGGGTTTTCTGCCCCCTGAAACACCCACAGATGTGGCGGGAGAGGAATGCTTCTACCAGATTTGTGTTTTCACCTCTATCCTTGCAATTAAAAGCAGAAAATAGCCAAGGCACCTCTGAGAGCAGCCCCTTCTGACAACGTAGCACATGGAGAAGAAACCTGATTTCTGTGGTTGGCAGCTGGTATTTCCCCATCGCAGCCGGCGCTGTGCCTTGGAGCTGAGCAGAGCTCCAACGGCATCGGGGGCTGCCCAAAACCCTGCGGGCACAGCTCGGGCATTGCCCGGGGGTGGCTGGGGCTGCCGGACCAGGACCTGCCTGGGCATTTCCCTGGGCACACAGGGGACTGTCACCGGGCTTAGCCACGGCCAGCTGGCAAGTGTGACCTTGCCGGCATGCTGGTACCTGCAGCTGCCTGACAGCCTCCAAAAATCACTGCTCCGGGCTTATTGTGCTGTAAGCTCGATTCTGAGATTTCGGATTTGACAAAAAGTCCAGCTGTTTACCTCCTGTGCGTCCCCAGCTTCCTGGAAAGCCGTGGAAGGGTGAGCCAGGGCATCCTCCTGCTCCATCGCAGCATCGGTGCGGTGCAACGACCCATCCCTGCTGTGGGGAAGGGTCAGCTTAATTAGTTGGGCATCTTTTTCCTTCGTCCCCCAGCCTTCTGGTGCAGCCATGGGGCTGCTCCCAGAGTTGGGGGGGCTGAGCAGGATGCAATTGGAAAGAAGAAAGATTTTGATCCCCCGCCAAGCCCGCGCAATCCTGTCCAAATTCACACTAGCAGATAATGAGCTTTAATGAGCAGGCCACACTAATTGGTAAGTGATCCCAGAACTGTCTGTGGCAGAGGCGAGGGAAGAGCAGTGGCAGCTCCGGGCGAGGAGAGGGACGGGGTTGTGCAGGGGGGGCTGCCTGGAGCAAGGGCTGGGGCTGCCCGCAGCAAGGGCTCTGCCTGCCCTGCTCCGGGAGCTGCCGGAGGGGATTGCACGCAGGACTGTGAGCGGGGTTTGCACGATCTCTTCCAGGGTGAGAAGCATGAGCAAAGAGCCATGGAACAGCCGTGTCTCCTGCTCCTGAGCAGTTTAGGTGAGAAATGGGGTGCAGGGAGCTGGAGGCTTGTGGCTGGGTGATGAGCGGCCAGAGGCTCCTTGAACCCGGAGCAGGGCAGGGTGAACCTGGGTGGCCGGGGCGAGTGGGCAGACGTATGGCACTGCCAAGGCAATCCTAATCGGAGATCATTGTAAATTCCCCTCTCAAATGGAGTGGAAAAATGCTATTAAGCTAATATGACATCAGGGGGGAAGGACGTTCTGCCGCCGCAGTCTCCAGGGAATCAGGCTGTAATGAGGGGACGGAGCGGGCAGCGTGCTCGGGGTGGTGGGAGCACAGACCAGCTTAGGACCATCCAGCCCTGCTTTGCTCTGCTTTGCCTCAGTTTCCCCATGTGGGCCAAGGGACAGCGAGCTCTGCTCCAGCAGCCAAGAGGCTCCGGGAGCTGGGTGATGGGCTTATTTGCCATCGACCCATTGTGCAGTCTGGGGAAACTGAGGCACGGGAGAGTTTGCCAGAGTCACCCAGGGAGATCAAGGAGAGCAGCAGGATCCAGCATCCCCTTGGTGCATCAGTGCCACATTCCCTAGGAAAAAGGTGTAGGAGGCATCTTGTTTAAATAGAAACGTGTCCAGGATCTGGGGGTCACCCAAACTGTGGGCTCTGTGGTGCCTGTGTTGGCTGGGGACCTCAAGGGACAGGGGGTGGAGGAGCATGAGCCCCATCATTAGCAGTAATTAGCAAGAGCATCATTAGATGGGAGCATCCACATCCAGGGCAGGCTGGGCTCTGCCCGGGGGGAGCTCAGGCACCCCGGGGTGTGAGCGGGAGCCTGGGGACCCTCCAAAGGAGCAGAGGGGGGGCTGTCCCCGATGCCTGCAGCAGCCGTGCTGCCTTCCCGACACTAAGTGGCAGCCTCTGCCCGGCTTTGGGGCAGCCCCGGGCAGCGGGGTCTGGCAGCAGCATCCCCGGGGGGCGATGCAGCATCCCTGGGATGCCAGGACTCCCCAGCCTGGCTGATACCTACCTGGGTACAGACCACATTGGAGGAGGGGGTCCTGCCAGGGGTTGTCTTCACCCACACAGCATTGGGTGTCAGGCTGAGCCCCGCTCGGGGTTAGATGGGGTCAATGCTGCCTGCTAGGAGGGAGATAAGAAGCAGGGTTGGCAGCTGTTGGTACCATCTGCTGAATTAGAATCACAATGCGCTAAACAAATAGTGTCTTGAGATAAAAACGTGCTGCTGAAGGCAGGGAGGTATTTCTGCTGCAGGTATTACCATGACCGGGTAACCCAGCGTGGGGGATTTGCAGTGCTATAAAGCAGCACAGGGATATAGATCAGTCCTGGGAGTTGTATCCTGCCCGTGAGTGTGTCTGTGTGTCTATGGAAGCACATCGGGTCTTGTGCTGTATCAAGTGCTGACGCTTTGGGGAAAAGCTGCTCTGGATTTTCTGCAGCGCAGAATAGGGGTAAAAAAAAACCCCAACAAAATCAAAATACCATTGTGAGGGTTTTGGTGGAAGCCAACAGCTCAGCCCAGCGTGAGAGATCAATGAGACGGGCAGCGTGACACTGGGGCAGTCCCTGCTCCCTTCCTTGGCATGGTACCACATTTTATCCTTGGGAATCACACCCAGCCTGCCAGGGTGTTCCTGTGAGGAGCAGAAACCTTCGCTCCCACACCGAGCTGCTGCTGGCCCCGCAGCCTGTCCTGCACCATCGGGGCACAGAATGCTGGTGGGAGCTCAGGGGGTCCCCAGCCCTGTTCTACCTCAGCACATGCAGGTGAAAAAACCCTGCGTAGACATTATAAAATACCTATATCAGGCTATATTACATGTGCACCCCAACTCTGTAGTCGTCTAGAGGGGTAAAAGCAACCGGCAAGGCTGCAGACAGTTTTTCCCCTGGGTTGGGGATGGGCACAGCTGACGGTCACCCGAGGACGCGGTGGCTTTCGGCAGCACACAGGTCCCAGCCAGCCCTGCTCCCCAGAGCCGATGCCGCCGCTTTGCAGCTGCGAACACCGATAAAGCACGGCCCAGCTCGCCGGCCGCCAGCTCACACGCGTGTAAGCCCCTCAGTGCCGATGCTTTGTCACAGCTAAGCGCTCACGCCGGGTTTAGCACAGCCGAGTTGGCTGGCAAGTATTCCATTCCACATTTATCCCTTCCAATTTTGGAGCAACCAGGCGCTCATAACCATTCGCCCTGCTGCAAACAGCCCGGGGCTGAGCTCGGTGCCTGCTCGCCCCATCCCACACCACCCACGCTTGGGAAGGCAGCGTCTCCTGCAAGCTAAATGAGGTACATGCTAACCTCTCCCCAAAATTCTGGAGAAATCCAGCCTCCAGCAGGACTGGGAGGTCTCCATGGAGAGCTCTTCTCCCAGGAATCCAGTGATAGCACTGGTGGGAATGGTTCAAACTGGACATTAGGAAATGTTTCTTTCCCAAGCCTGTCAGCGTTTAACAGGCACTTGGATAATGCCCTTAATGCCGGGCTGTAAGTTTTGGTCAGCCCTGAAGTGGTCAGGCAGTTGGATGGGATGGTCATGGTAGGGCCCTTCCAGCTGAAATTATTCCAGTCTATTCTATTCTATTCTGTTCCATTCCATTCATTTTGAAACTCATTCCCACAGCCACCTCAAAACCCCTTTGGCTTTACACATCCCCCTTATACCCCGGCTCGGGCTGCTGAGTTATTTCCACCTCCACTGGACGATTTGTGGCTGCCTGCCACCGCTCAGAGGACAAGGATGCTCGGATGAACCATCCAGCATCTCACCCCTCCCGCTCCCCGGCGTAAATCATCACAACGCCGGCGATTTCGGCGGGGCTGATTTACACCGGCAGAAGGATGCTCCAAAGTACGGCCGTGATTTAGCGATCCCATTAGGACCTTGCCACTTCTGCAGAAGAGGTGCAGCAGGTCGGTTTGTCTTCTCCTCCCAAAGAGAAAGCTGCAGCGATGAGCGGCGATGGTGCTGGCAGCCAGCTGTGACGCCGCTCCCCGAACGGCTCCGGCAGGATCAGTGCTGCGAGAGCACAGCTTCATCCCGGGAAGGTAAAAGCTCCTCTGTGATTTATAGCAGGCAGCCAAAGCCAGTCCCATCTGCTACCCAAGGCATCTACTCCCCCTTTTTTTTATTAAAGCATGAAAGCTAACGGTGAGGAACAACAGAGCTGCAGGGAAAGTGTCTTTCATGGGCAGGGTTCTCGGGGTGGCAAAAGCTGCAAGAGCTGAATTTACCTCTATGGGATCCCTGGAGAAGACGAGCATCATTTTGCAAGAGGG
>NW_010268178.1:10334-14270 GCF_000690775.1 Eurypyga helias
GGGAAAGAGAAAAAGCCAAAAACTCACCCAGAAATAAGAAAAATCTCTTAATAGTACTCTCTCATCCTCCTTTCCTGACCCTGCCTCCGGTCCCCGTGCACGCTAAGGGTATTTTTCCCTCCGCGATGCTCTGCCGCCGGCGCTCGGGCACACAGCAGAGCCCGACCGCGCAGATCGCCCCTCAGCCGGGCTGACAGATGACTGAACAACTGCACAGGCACTTTGCAGCATCGGGGTTTTTTTTTCCAACAGCTTTAGCAGCAGACTGGCTTTTACGATGCAGCTCTCCCTTCAGCCGCTTTATCCAGCCTCCGTAATGTTCCACCCCCTCAAGAAAAAGAGGGAAGCAGTTAAAAACCAGGCCATTTCAGAGAAATAGCACCCACGTAGGAAATGGCTCCTCGAGGGCTGCTGCAGCCCTCCATGCTCTGATTCAAAGGCCAAGCAATTAGCGCAGCAAGCCGGGAAAGCACTTACAGTAGGGCTCAGGTAGGGGGTTTGCAGCTATTTTTGGGGTGCCGAGGGTGGGAGCAGGAGCCGAGCAGCCAGCGCTCAGCACGGCGTGTGGGTCAGGGGGAGGTTTGCGGGTCCTACGGGTGGGAGGGGGTTGGCTAAAGATGAAGACGACTTCTCCAGAGGATGCAGCTGGGGGAGATGAGCATCGGCAGCATCTTTTGGGCTGGATGCTGAGTGTCCTGGTTGAGGAAACACCTGGAAAACATCTGGGTGCAGGGTGGTTTGGTCTGACACAAGAAACACCAGCCCAGCGAGCAGAACGGTGTTAAACTTCCCGCAGGTACAACCTGTCTGCCATCCATCTTTCCACCTGTGCCTCATTCATCTCAGCCGTGGGCTCAGCGTTGTGGGCTGCTCCATGCATTTTTGGGAGAAGGTTCCTGCGGCATCACCCCAGCAAACGGTGGGGTCCCACCAAGCACAGCCTCTCCCATCTCACCTGGGCACCCCCAAAGGTTGCTTTGCTTTCTCATGGCACCATCACCGCTGGAAGCAGCACGTTTCGCATGTCTTCCCTTGTCCCATCCTCATCCCTGGAAGCGGAGGAGCCATGGGACCACTCCTTCCCCCCCACTGCTTGCCTTGCAGCTGAACAAGAGCTGCTTGGGGGCAGCTGAGGGGGGAACAGGAGGATTTAACCCAAGGTCGACTGCAGGGAAAAAGTCTTTCCTATAGAAATGTTAATTGGGATTATTTGAGCCACAGGGAAATGATCTGCATTTGCCAAATCAGTCAAATCCCATCACCCTGGGTGCATTTTGCTCACAAGCTGCTATTCATTTTGGGCATGTGGCATGTTACACCCTAAAAAACACTCCCATTTCCCTTCCTGATGTCTTCCACTCAATTCCCCTGTCCCAGAGACCCCTCCAAAAACCTTTCCTGGGTAGATGGCTCTCCTCCCAGACGGAGAGGTTTGCTTTCCCAGCCCTTCCCTTGGCGTCTGCCCTCTGTGTCTCATGGCTTTGGGGTCCCCCTCAACCCCCGCCATCCCATTCCCCCTTCCCCAGGCGCTCTCCTGTGGAGATGGCTGCCCCAGCTCGGATCTGCAGTGATGCCGGGGTGGCCATGGGTGCCTGAGCCGTGGCAGTGCCCTCCACAGCTTTCCTCTTGGGTCCATTTAATGACATTTTGGGTCTTTTTTACAGCTTGTTGTAACAAACATGCTCAGGTTGGGTTTTTTTAGTGCTTAAATTATGTATGTGCTGATGTGTGTGGGGGTTTCTGTGGGTTATCCATCTGCCTCTTCCCCTCGCCTCTGCTGATGTCAGGAACAGCCGAGCCACCAGCTCCTCTCCCCAGTGTCACCAAGCTCAGCACCGTCATCGGCTGTGTTTTGGGGGGTGAGAGGGGAGCTAGGGGGCGAGGACCTGTGAGCAATGGGGAGGACACAAGGCAACCAGGGAAAGCCCCAGGCCCCAGGGCAGGGGTTGACCTCCACGAGCCGTATCTCCCCCTTTCTCCAGTTCCTTCGTCCTTCCCTTCCTCCTGCAGGAAAACAAAACTTTGAAGGCTCATCTCCCACAGAGCTTGGCCTGGGGCGATGCTGTGCCAGCAGCCACAGCCTTGGAGAGCCGGGAATGTGCCGTCCCTCCAGGCAAACTCCCTGAAAAGTCAAGGCCAGGCTGGCACCACATCCAGCGTGCTCGGAGGAGGCTGGATTTGCTTCTGACCACGATAATGGTGTAATGCCAGAGCCTTGCTGCGTGTCCTTGGTCACATCCCTCATTCCCAGCACTCACCAGCAATGAGGATGCTGTTGGAGACCATGGGTGAAGATGGAGCATGAGGCTGCTGGCCACACGCTGTGCTCCTGGCAAGGCTGGGAGCCGCAGACGTGTAACACCACTTCTCCCTCGCGGTCTCTAGGATTAGCTTAATAGCACGGGGAAATAACATGATGAAAAATTCGCTCCCCTCCAAGCACTAAAAGCCAAGTTTCAAGGTTAATTGTCTGCCCTGTAGGAATAGCTTTTGCACACTGCAAGGGGCTTAATTAGTGTCATTTTAGCCAAGCAGAGAGAGCATGCCCTGAACCCATACCACATGCCCCCAAGCCTCTCTTCCTCTCCACACCAGCCAGAGAGGTGATGGATTGCAGGCAGCTCCCCTCCCCCAGCACCCACCGGGGCTGGATTTGGTGTCCATCATGAAACCCTGAGATGCCCCTTGGCAGCTTCAGCACTGCTGTGGCCTCGTGTCCCATTCCTTCACCCCTGGGTCTTGCACCCAGGGCTTTGTGAGCCTGCTTGGTTTGTCCCATCATGCTGTAAGCTGATGGAGCCAGGGGAAATCATCCAGATGTGACCGCATGAGGAATATCCAACATGGGGGGATGAAAGGCAGCGTTAACGGAAAGCCGGAGCAGGCTTGCAGTGGGCGCAGCACAGCTCAAAGCCCTGACCAGCGCCGTGGGGGCGATGCCCAGCTGCCATGCATTGATGTGCTGCAAAGGGGCTGGATCCTGCCTCCTTACCCAAGTTTCCCCCTGGCCAGGGGAACACCCATCCCCACGGAGCACCCACCTGTGAGAAAAAGCACACGCTGCCAGGCTTGGCTTTAACAAGAGGAACAAGGAGATGGAAGTAATTTCCCAATTAGCATTGTCCTGCATGGACACAACCACTCTCCATGCAGCTGAGACTCGTTTGCAGACCAATGGCCGTCCCCAACAGCTGGACATGGTCTGGCTCCGAAGGAGGTGGAGAGGCAACTGCTTTGAGTTCTGACTTGGAAACTAGGGCCAGTGTCAGCAGTGGGGTCTGTGGTGGCACAGGGACAGCCCATCCGCAGGGGTGACCCAGGGCTTTTCCCAGCGCAGGGGAGCTGCTTCCCATTGCAGCATCCTCAGCAGCGGAGTGGGGTGGGGGGCAGGTCCCTGGATGCCCCCACGGAGGGTCCCTGTGTCCTGGTGCGGAGCTACCGGCTGTCTCTGAGCGCAGTTTCGCATCACCCAGCATCCGTCCTCGCTGGGCTCCAGTGCACAGAGCCCATGGGGACAGCCGTGACCTTCTGTGCAATCCAGGCCAGGAGGCTCCCCTGGATGCCTGCCCGTCTGGCTGGAGCAGCCCTTGGAGAGGGGCAGCCTCTTGGGATTTAAAATTTTCCCTGTACTAAAGAATCCATGGCAGCCCCTGCTAAACCCATTTGCTGGCAAAGCCTCCTTATTCCTTCTCCAGCCACACTTCCAGCCCGGCTGTCCTCCTCCCTGCCGTGCCCACACCCCGTGCCATGGGGCTGTGGCTGTGGGGTGCTGGACCACCTCCATCCTCCCAGCCCCACTCCAGCCTCTCCTCCTTTCCCTTCTGCCCTTTGGATTCAATTTCTCCCCCTGGCATCCGATGTCCAAATGGGCCCCCAGGGGCTCCCCACCAGCAGCCACAAACCACAGCAGAAAACATCCGTCCCCATGGCTGGGGG
>NW_010268178.1:14346-19913 GCF_000690775.1 Eurypyga helias
CGGGTGCCCTTTTGATGGGGGTCTGCCAAACCCCCCCAGTTCTTGGCAAGTGGGCGATGCTGCAGGCAGGCACTCTGGCAAAGGGGACGTCTGGGTTTTGGTGCTTCCAGGAGGTTTCTGGCATATCAGGGCGTGGGAAGAAGGAGGGATGTGTGAAGGCGGGAATAGGGACAGCATCATGGCTTTAGCAGGAAGGGGATTTAATGCCTCAAACCCTGAACAAGGTAAACAGTCTGATTTGGAAACCCCAGACCTTTTTTTTTCCAGGCCGTTTTCTAAACTGCAAAGGTCAGTTTGCACTTGGTGTTCTCCATCTTGCGGAAAACGTGAAGGAAAAATCCTAAAAAGTTGGCTCTGACACTCCTTTTTTGCTGAAACGACTCAAATCGGCACCCAGCAACGACACCCAGCTCCCTGCCTGCCTACGAGGAGGGTCGTGCCAGTAAAACCTGGTCTCTCGATTTGGGGGGGATCCAAGAGCCAAGGCAGGAGCCTCCCAGCCCCATGGCAGGGTGGGGAGGGGGTCTGTGGGGCAGCTGGTGCTCACAGCTCACCCTCCCCTCCTGCTGCTGTGATTCAGGGCCTCGGGCTCCTGGTGGTGAGGAGCAACGTATCCTTAATTCGTTTAAGGGAATTAAGCTCATCTGTGTCTGACTACTCACATCTCCTCCACTTCCATTAATTTCCAAGCCTCTTCCCTGGTTTCTTTTGGCTCTGGCAGGGGTTTGGCATTGCAGGGAGACCCATTTCCTACAAATTCAACAAGTGCTGGTGGCTGGAGAGCAGCAGGTGACCCCATTAGCTGCACCCCATGGTGGGGGATACTTTTGGCCACCCATCACATCAGATCTAGGGACCTTCCCCCTCATGGTTCAGGGATGGCACGGGGAGCTGGCTTTGCTGGGAGCTGGCAGCGCTCCGTGTCAGGCTGCAGCCGAGCGGGACCGGTTCATCCCGGCCGAGGAAAGTGTCTGGACAAAGGTTGGGTGGAAGTGGGGCAGAAAGTCCCTGAGATGCACCAGGGAGAAGGTAGGAAATGCGCTGCTGGGCTTCTGCACCCCTTCTGCTTTTAATGCCAGCCCAGCCCGGGGTGAGTGATGCCCAGAGAGGAGGAGCTCCCTGCCTGGGGGGCTGCCGTGCCCCTTGCTGGTGGGACACCAGGGCAGAGCCCTTGCCCATCGTGTGCTGCTGGGAGAACGTCACACCGGGAGCCAGGGAGCTTGCTGGCTACGAGGCCTCTGCCCTATCGGGGTCCCCAACCTCCTGCCCAGGGTCCCCGACCTTCTTTCCATCTTCCTTTTGAGATGCTCCTGCAATGCAGCTCATAAAAAGCCACAAAAGTGGAGGGGAAAGAAGATAAAAATAACAGCAGCAGGAGTGGGTTTGAAGTAAATAACTGCAAAACATCAAAGAGGAGGGGAAGTGATGCTCTGAGGAGGTATTTATAGCCAGCTCTGTGGTTCCTCGGGATAAACCTGCATGGAAGCCTCTTGCCTGGCCCCGTGAGTGCATGTTTGTGTCCGAGACCTGCACGTCAGCCCTTCCCGGGGGGCTCTCAGGGGGTTTAAGCCTGGGGGCAGAGCATGCACCCACACTCTTGGACTACTCCGGAGAGGGCTGATGCTCCAAATAGGTTCCGAACCCAGCTCTCAGCAGCACTGAGCACCGGGGCCAGGCGCCCGCTGCGGGGGCCATCACACACGGCACGAAGCAGCCCCCACTACCAGGTTTTGTCCCCCTGCCGAGTCCTCGATGAGGGATTTTTTGTCTCCGCAGCCCTCCTGGGTGTCACGTCTGAGAGCAAGGCTGATTGCTTGGGAAAAGCCAGCCGCCAGCGGAGCGCGGGATGAGAGATGGCCGTGGAGGTGATGCTGGGTGCCGTGACTCAGTTCCCTCCATCATCCCTGCTGCGGCGAGCATTAGGCGAGTGTCTGGATGGCTTGGCATCCAAAAACTGGCTGCTCCACTAATGGGCACACCCCGAGTAAATGTGTCTGGAGCAAAGTCTCGTATCCCTGGGCTGATGATGTGCAGGGAAGTTTTTTGGAGGCTGGTTCAGCCCCTTATGGCTGGCACCGTCCAGTGCCGGGGGTGCGCAGGGTGGTTTGTCGGTGCAGAGGGGACCGGGAGGTGCAGACAGCATTAGGGAAAGCTACCCACCTCCTTGGATAGATGCAGGGGGCAATGGGGGCTGTTTCCTCCCTCCAGGATGGGACATGCTTGTGGCTAAGGGATGTGGTAGCAGTGACCTTTTCAACTGCCTCCTGCTTTGGGAAACCTCGGCTTCCCTTAAAGCATCTGGCCCCATGAAAGGTACTTTGGAGGGATTTAAAGGGTTTGGGGGATTTAGGGCTTTGGGGAAGAGCAAGCTGGCACTAAACCCTCCAGCCAGCTGTGCAGAACCAGGACCTTTCAGAGAAGAGAAAGCCAGGAGGATTTCCACCCTCCTGGAGCCCCAAAACACCCTCCCTCCTTGCAGCCACCTCCCAGGCTGCACACCCTCGCTGCTGCTCTCTAATCAGGCATGGGTTTTGCAATTAAGCGGCACAGGGTACCCTGGGGACAGAGCCTGCTGTTCGAGCTGAGCTCAGACAAGTTCGGGGAGGGAGAGACCTGATTTCCCACTTAGCCGACAGGTCACGATCAGTGGATTCATTGATCCCAGAAAGTAAAGCCCCTGCTTCATTAGAGACATGCTGGTGATGAAGGCGGCCTCGGGGAGCGGGGAGGCTGCTGTGAATCCTTCCATAAATGTTGTCTCCATCGGGCTCGGAGCGCAGATGCTGGGAAGCTCCTCCGCCATTCTCCACCTTCCTTTGGAAGCTTCCTTCAGAGGGAGCCTGCTCCGTGCCGCAGCATCCGTCACGCGTGGCTCCGTGGGGCACCGGAGCTCCCTGAAAACAGGCTGAGGCTGGCACCTTAGTGCTTCTGTGTCCGTCCCCTCCCTCTGCGGTTCTCCCCATCGACGCGTGACGAGGGCACGATGCCCCGGGTTAAAGCAATGCAAGCTGTGGCTCTTGCCAGGGCAGAGCACCGAGGCGAGACCCGCGGGGATGCTCCCCAGGGTGTACCTGGGGTCAGCTGGAGGGTTCCCAAAGCCTGGGGTGCTCAGGAGGGCAGTTTGCTCAGAAGCACGGACACAGCAAGGCTTCAGAGAGCCAGCTCAGGTGCAGGCAGCACAGGCAGGGGCAGAGAGGAGGCAGCCCCAGGCGATCGGTGCCCACTGACGCTTGGCAAGACCCTTGTGCGAGGTCCTGCCCGCTCTGCTCCTGAGCCAGGACCTTGTGTACGCAACATGTTTTGACTGTAAAGGCAAAGGGGCTGTTGTTGTTCCCCTCTGGCTGCAGGAAGGACAGATCCTGCTCTGTCCTGCGCTGCATTTCTGATTTGCCCTCCCCACATCAGCTCTCCCCGGAGGGAGGTTTCCTCGCTGGCTCCTGCCAAGAGTTACTGGCAATAACTTCTCGGTGCCCTTCAATGCAGCTGCTCAAGACAACAGATGGGGATGTGGGTTGTAGCTGTGCCAGACCCGTTGCTCTGCAAGCCTGGTTCAGGATAAGCCCTGCTTATGCAAGTAGCTCCATCGACACCCAAAGTTCCCATTCCCTCCTGTAAATACCTACGGAGATGCTGGTGTAGTTATGGGGAGCGCAGCGGGAACAGTTTCACCAGGGGTGAGCGTTGCCCACGCGCTGGAGCAGGACCCCGTACCGGCCCCTTGGCTGCATCACGACGCTGCACATAAGCCACCACGATAACAACACCCACGGGCGAAAAGAACAGGGAAGGACTGTGAGCCTTCGACGTGGAGATTTTGGAAGTTTTCCTGGTTCTCTGCGTGAGGGGAGCCACAGCGGGGACGTGGCTGTGAAGGAGGTTTCTGCTTCAGGGAATCACACTATGCTGCTGGTTTGGGGCAGGGATGTGTCATCCTGCTCCGGCGGGTGTTAGGACTTCTTGCTGCTAATTCTTTCTTTCAGGAAAGCATCTCCCATGGGAAAACCTGCCTGGCAGGACGCCCCGACGCCAACACAGGCATCCTCAGCGTTCAGTGGCGACAAGCCTCCCACGCCGGGACACGTCCCCTCCGCAGGGGCTGTTCGACAACCGCTCGAGGGACAGATCTCGAGCTCTCAAGCGTTTGACTCTGGTTTCTGGCTCCTGCCGATACCCAGAGGAACTGGAAGCAAAGCATCCTCTTCCCAGCCTGGCTTTCAGTTTGGGAGCACCTCAGGCTTTTGGAGAATTTGAGTATGTGGAGTTGAACTTGGTTGCTGTCTGCATCCCTTGGCATTTAAGGGAATGCCAGGAGCAGTTGGGGCGTGGAAAGAAGGAAAGGAGCAGCTGCCTCTTCGGATTTACAGGGATCAGCGAGTCCCCAGCATTAAGCAGGGTGTAACTGGGAGCAGAGTCTGACTCACATACCATATGTTCCCAATCCACTGCATTCAATCAAGCCTCATAAAATTGATAGGGGAGCATTGAAAATCTCGTGATTAATTCTTTATGATCTGTAATAGGGGAGCTGTGTGCCAATTACCCGAGTAAATCATTCATCAGAATATAAATAGAGCTAACCTCCAGCACAAACACTAGAGGATTTCCACTAGGATTGCAGGTCTGGATTGCAGCATTGCACCGCTGGTGACAGCGTGTTATCTGATGGAGGACAGGAGAAAATCTGCAATTTGGCTCCTTCTGCCCAAGCTCTGCGCTCCAGCGTTATTTGCTTCTCTCTAGGCTTGCAATGCCACCCTTCACCGTGTGTTTTGATGCTCCGTCCTTGATCTCCGCGACCCGTCCGTCCAAGCTGGTTTGCAAGGGTCAAACCCACAGGGATCAGCTTTACTTCAGGGCAGGTTTGAACGTGTGGACTGTGACACAGCCCTCGGGGAACGGGTCACAAATGGATTGGGAATAAGGCCCCAGCCCCACGCTGCGCCCATGGGACCTCCACCAGCAAAGGGTGAAGCTGGGGTGGGCCCAGGTGGATGGGAAGCTCAGATATGAGAAACCAAGGTGGCCAGCCCTTCCTGGTGACCACCAAGGCTTGATGGGGGCCACATCTGGTTCCCCTGGTTGGAGTGATGGGTGCGAGGGGGGTTACAGGAGCTGCAGGCAAGCAGGGGAGTTCCTGAGCTTGTCCTGCTTTCCTGAGGATGGCAGCAAGAGTTACCTGTGGAGACTGGAAGCTGTGGGTGCTTTCTATCCCCTTTTTTCAGCAAGGAAACCAATCCTTTGGTCTGGAAGCTTTCTCTTGGGCTCGTAAAGAGAGATGTCCCTCTGTGCTGAAGTTGATGAGGCTGTAGTTTCCCAACCGATGTCCCATTTCTAAGAGGAAACCCACCCGATGACACTCCCTGCCCTGGATTTCCATGAGCCGGGAATCCCCTGGGTCTCCTTGTGTTTGAAATGCTCCTGAGCAAACCGCTGTTGGCTGAGCCATGGCATCCCGCTCTTGCAGGCAGCGAGCATCCTTCACCGGACCGATGCACACACGTGCTGCTGACTGCACGCGAACCCGTCGGTGTCTCCGCAGCGGGTACCAGCAGCAGCAACGGCGGGCG
>NW_010268178.1:19933-21766 GCF_000690775.1 Eurypyga helias
GCCGGCGAGCTGGCTCCCAGTCCTCCCTCCGACGGAGCAGCTCGTCATCACAAATGACTTTGGTGAAGTGCTTTCTGCCCACGCAGGCAATTGCAACTCCATATTCATCGGTGACCTCTCGGGGTCGTGGTGGGATTTCAAAGGGTGCTGAGGGGGGGATTCAAGCTGAGAAGGGACCTGGGAAAGCCGAGGGCAATGCTCTCTTCCTTAGCTCGGCGCTCGGAAACGGAGAGCTGGATAAAAGGCATGCCATGGGGAGAAGGGGAGGGATGGGGACACAAAGAGAAGTCCAGCCCTGCAGAAAGCCCTCTTTGTCTCCTTCGCAGCTGCTGGGATGTTTCCGAGGTGGGATGGAGGCCGGTGCGGAGGGTCCCTGCCACCACAAACACTTACACGGAAAACGTTCCCTGGAGAGGGGATTCGGCAGTAGGAATGGTGTGGGGTGATTCCTGCCCCAAACACTGGTGGTAGAGCACTGGGTCCTGCAGCACAGGCCTTCGCTGGGTGTCCCCAGGACAGACGTGGCCATGACAGCCCAGTTCTGCTGGCCTCAAGCGAGGAGCCAGCGAGGCAGCTCACCCCTCAGCACCTCCTCACCACCCATCCCTCGGCCAGACCCATTCCTCCTCCAGCCTGCCATGGCATCCTTGTCCTTTGCCAGCTGGCAACACTGGGACGTCCCCCCCTTGCCACAGGGATCACGGTCTGGGGAAGGTTTCTCCCCGCGAATTCCCTCCCCGGGAGGGATGTTTCCTCCTCTCCGAACGCATCCATCATTGCTTTCCCCCCTGCGTCCCCTTCCCCGCTGCCCCGAGCACGCCGGTGGTGGGACACGCAAAACAAACATCCTCCCATCTGCTTCCCTGCCTCAGCCTGGGAGAAGAGAGGCGATAATTACACACTCGGCACAGCAAAATCATCCAGCGCGGGGGAGAAGAGGCCGGAAGCAGCTGGAGATCATCCATGGGGAATGCTGCTCCCACCCATGGCGCCTTCGTGCGTGCCTCCCCCCAAACCTGCCATTTACACTGGGAATGGGCTCGCCGGGCCCAGGTGGGATGGGGTCCAGCCCTGCGCACGCACCCCGAGTGCAGGAGCTGACTGCAGCCAGGGGTTTGGAGCAGCAGGAAAAACGGTTTCCAGCGCGGCCAGGAGTCGCAGTTGGGATCCCTTGGGTCTCCAGATGCGCAAGCCCCAAGGGTGCCGTTTTGCCAGGGAGGGTTTCACGTGATCCATCACTCCTGCCAGGGCAGGAGCCATCAGACATCCCACCCCTTCCCCATCCCCGTGAGACCCCTGGGAGGGGCGCTGGCAGCTCATTCACAAAGCTTCCTTCCTATTAAACCCCGTTTGGAAGAAAATCGATTTCTCCTCAAAGGAGAGTCTGCAAAAGCGGATGGTCCCCGCCAAAAAAACCCCAAAAGGGAGAGTCTGCAAAGGCGGGTGGCCCCCGCCGAGACTCTGCTCTCAGAGGACGCTACCCCATTTCCCACGCACAGGCGGGTCCAGGGCTGCGGCCCAGGAGGTGTGTTAACCGGCAGCATCCTCGAGCGAAGAGAAATAATGTGGGTAGGAATAATAACAGCAATTAAAAAAAATAAAATACACCTGCTGAAGGGAGTAGGCTGCAATGAATTGCCCTTAAAATACATCCAGGCTCGATGGCTTTACATTTTGTCCTGGAATGAGCAATGTTGGGCATGCAATGTTTAATTTCCACAGCTTTTCCAGTGGCAGAAAACCGCTGGAGCTGCTTCCCTCGCGCTGGCCCTGCCCTCAGCTCTGACCCCGGGCAGGGGGGCACATGGCCCCGGGATGCTGCCGGCGATGGCG
>NW_010268179.1:0-217 GCF_000690775.1 Eurypyga helias
GAAGGGAAGGCTGGGGAAGGCTCGGGAAGGCAAGGGAAGGGAAGGCTTGGGAAGGCTTGGGAAGGCTCGGGAAGGCAAGGCAAGGCAAGGCAAAGCTTGGGAAGAGACGGGAAGAGAAGGCAGGGCAAGGCTCAGCTCGGGAAGGGAAGGCAAGGCTTGGGAAGAGACGGGAAGAGAAGAGAAGGCAGGGCGAGGCTCGGGAAGAGAAGGGAAGGGA
>NW_010268180.1:0-36923 GCF_000690775.1 Eurypyga helias
CCCTCTTGTCCCACAGAAAGGTAGGTGAAGGACACAGAAGAGCTGTTTGCCAGCCAAAGATTCCTGATCACCATCCCTACTGAAACTTTTGCCAGTGGCCTAATTTTCCTGAACGCATGCCTGTGCCAAGCAGCACCACTGCAAGTTCAAAATGGTTTAAAGATATAAATGGTTTAGATCAAACGTTATTGGACTCAGCCAGGTGTATTGCAAGCTCCTCCTTCTCCATTATTTCCCACAGGATGTTATGCCATGCTTCAGAGAATGTTCTCCCCAAAGACTACCTCCAAGACAGCCCTTGACATCCAGAATTCTGTATTCATTAAAGGCACATTGCATATAATTTTCCATACTTTCTGGTGAATATTGGTATCCCTGTCTTAACATCTTTTCACCGTTGGTACTCTAGTCTGTCAGCTTCTCAGGTCATAGATGTAAACTGAACACTTAGTTTTTATCCCTGGAAGCAGTTTTTTCAATGTCCACAGAATACTTTGAACAAGTTCTCCACTCTATCCAACACAATGCTTCCTATGGAAGATGACTTGCCTGGACCCACTGCAGAAAAACAGGGAGGTCTACAGACAGGACAAAGGCTGCCCAGAATGAACATGAACAGAAAGTGAAGTAGCACAGCAGATTTGTACACCTTGGTGCAGCAGCATCTTGTCTCAGGAAGCTTTAAGAGGCTGCATGCTTGCCTCAGACATGATTGTCCTTTCTGCAGAGTTTTATTACATGGTGAGGTATTACAGACAGGCAGAATACTTTTGAGCATGGGAATTGCTTTTTAGGAGATGGGAGGAGAAGAGAACTGATTTGATTATGCAAATTGGTCTTTTCAGATGCAGGCCTACACTGCAGTTGGCTCCAAGAGGCCAGTAATCAGCCCTCAGAAGGAATTCATTTACTAATGTAGATATACCCCTAATTAGGTTCAGGAAATTATCCAGAGCCAGTAGCAGTTCTCTGGAATTCACAGAGAAGTCCAGAAGACTAGAAAATATGATAAATGTCTATGAGATTGGATAATGGCTGAGAAAGAGAATTACCTCGATAAGTCCTAGAAAAACAAGCAAGAACTGATATAGACCTGCTGAGAACAATAACAGAAAGACTCCATAGAAAACCTAGACTCCCTCTTGGTAAATAAAAGGGTCAATGCATAAGTGAGCAGCAAGAGATATTTCCTTCAGTAAGTTATTCGACAGTTCCATGATACTTCCATCAGCAATCCAGAAAAAGAATATGAATCTATTAGATGATAGGTGGAAACGTATATCATGGCTATTCTGAGAACAAATAAAATCACTGTTACAGGTTTTATCTTATATTTACGTATCCTCAGGACCTGACTTTACTTTTCAGATATAAGGTCAGTAGAGGTACCTACAACTGAACTGTCAAAGATTGCGACAAGTTTTACTCTATAGAAATTCTAACTTTCCAAGGCTTTTATCAAAAATTTTAACCCACAACTGGAAGTTTGGATGTCCCAAGTGTCACACTATGTCTGAAAATTTACAGTCTTAAATCCAGAAATTAATTCTGAAACAATATTTTTCTAAACTTAGTTATATCTGTAACTAGTAAACATCCATCTGAACTCAGTAATGATGCCACAATGTCAGAACAGTGAGATAAGGATGAGGTTTTTAACCTTGGTATGTCTGACTTCACTGAAGCATAAATCTTTACAAGGCACTTCACGCTGCTTTTCAAGTGCTGCATAGACACCTACTCTCCTAAGCAATAGCAAAATCAAATGTAGGAGCCTGTAAGCTCAAAAGATAGGCATTACACTTATTGAAGATACAGGAAATTGCCTAATCCTAGGCAATTAGGATTCATCACTTGTCCTGTGATTAGCAGAACACAGTACTTGGGCTATTTGTTTTTTCACTTCAGTGAAACCACCTGTATTGTCACAAGTTTCTAACATAAGAATTTTAGATGGGGATCCATTGGACTAGTATGACTATACAAACTCTCTGAAATGAACTTCTAAACTTTTGAACTGCAAACAACAGAAACGTCAAATGAGAGCGAAACAATAATTTCTGACAGCTTCCCATTTTGTACATAGGCTTATTTGGAGACTAAATGGGTCCACAGGAATTCGTCCTGCATTGCATTGCAGTAACACGATTACATTAAGGTTGAGAAAAGAGAAAAAACTCAGACCGTTCGTTAGTAAAAACATGGCGGTTTAACACTTCTCTTAAATCTGTGAAAGATAGCTTGAAAGCTGTAAGAATGATATTTCTTAGCTAAGGTTATATGCTGAGGAAGACAGAATAGCTTTAGTGACTATGATTGTTTCCTTTTCAGAGATGTTCAAACTTTACAACTGTTGCATAACCGCAAGCATTCTGAAAACCTCCCAGTGACAGGAGCATAGAAAAGGCATAGTAAGACCGTTGGATACTGTCACCATAGCTAAAAATTGGACTAAGTCTGCTCAAATACAATTTAGATTTAAAAACCAGACCAGAAGCAGTCATTTGAAGTAGAAACTCATTGCAAGTAGGAGGTTTCATTTTTTAAAATCATAACTGAAATTTTCTGGGGGCATTGAAAGGCAGATCAGCAAACGAAGCAGAGAGTTTTCTGACTAGAAAGACCAAAAATAGTAACTCTTGTGAATATGGAAAACTGGTTGGGAAGGTTTGGGCAATGAGAGTGTAGCATACCGCACGTACGGGACAGAGTCTCTAATCCACCTCAGCAACCTTGTGAGCTAGTGACATGTTTGACAAAGTGGTTCATGATGAGACACACCATCTGTAAGGAATATCAGAGACTCCAAGGAGATGTCATGCTTGATAAAGCTGGTAATGTCAATGCCCATCTGAAGTACTAGCTAATATTTCAGAGCTCTGAAGAGTGGGTGCAAAAAGAACCACTAGCAATGATGAGCCTAAGAAAGCACCTGGGAATACTGTTGATGAAAATGAGCACACTGGAAGCAGTCTGTACTAGAAAGGTTTTCATCAACAACTTTTTTTTTTTCTTTGGCTTTGTTTTCTTTCCTTTTTTTTTTAAGCTGTTTAGGGAATGATGTCCCTTTTGTGTTATAACAATTAGTAGCTTAATGCAAATTTATGTTGTTATCATTTCACTGTGGTGTTCAGCCAATAAATTTTTTTTTCATTACAGATATTAATTTAAGCCGTGCATAGAACCCAGTCTGTGCATGAAATCTTTAATCGTTACTCCTCAGAAAACACACAGACATTTACAATTCACCTTTTGTTATGGTTGTGGACAGGACAACCTGCTTTTCAGTCACATCATTCAGTGCTTCTTGACCAAATCTCAGAGGGAACACAGAGCTGAATTTGGTTCTGTGAAGCTGCAATTAGCCCTAGTGGTATAAGGAGCAATTTCATGACTTCTTGAGATTTCAGGGCTGATATTTCCAGATCCTAGAGTGGTTTTACATGACTACAAAGGTGGTTTTGACTTTTGCTGATCTGTACCCAGTACAGAAGTCACACCTATTCTTGAATTCTCCATATTGAAATCAGATTTCTTTTGGCAAAGAGTCATCCTTTAGAACATTTTTGTACTAAAACAGTGATGCAAAGGAACTTTATCGGGAGCCTGAATTTTAGCTCAGTTGCTGACAAGGTAGGTGCAAATTAAGCCAATATAACTTTGGGTTGGTTGTTTTTTTGACATTCAGAACAGCAATCTGGTAGGATATTTCATATGAAGTTTTTCCAAGTTACTGGCCTTTCTCCAGCATCCAATGCCTTGGCTTTTTGTGTAATTTTTAATGTTTTTTAGCATCATCTCAATTACACATGCATTGTTTTAGTTATCATTCAATTAATTTCCCCTTTACTCTCACAAGTCAAACCTCACTAGACAAGGAATTTTGCAGCAGAAATAAACTTGGCCCATCTTAAACTGAAGAAGTTGGAAATAGACTGCCTCATTTGCAAGAGGATTAAATGTATGCCTCATGCACAATAAACCAGAACACAGCCCTACAATCTGATTAACAGATTTTGATTTATCCTGTAGCTTTTTCTAATTTTCTTTGTCTTTCGTATTCACTAATAACATGCTTGTGAGTTTCAGCTAATGAATTAGACTTCAGCCGTACAGTAAGTCTTAAGATTTCCTTCAGTTTGTTCTACTGGATACATTGTTTGCTTGAAATAAAACCCTTTACAAATGAATGAATATTAGTTTAAGCCTGTACTTATGAATGAAGGCTTATTTGCGATACAAAATTGTAGCACAGATAAACCCTTTGATGTCATTACAAAATATTTTGTAGTGTTAAAACAAAGATACAATGTCTTCTCATACTGAATATTATGCTAGGGTAGGAGAAAAAAAAATTAATTTTGATGAGGGCTCTTACATCTTAGATCATTATGGCACAATTTTTCCTTAAGGAAAATATACTTCATTAAAATGTACATGTACTTTCTCTTTTCTCTCACACACATTTCAGATTAATCTTTTTCTAAAATAACACCTCATACTACAAGTTGGCTCATTTGTGATACAATAGATTTGTTCTACCTTGAGCATTGATTGTCCTCTGGAAAAAATATCTCCAATTAATGATTTTAATTTCATTTGCCCATGTTACAACTACAAAATATCGTTTTGCATTTTTATCAAGACAGTGGGCACAATCCAAGTTACATTCTCAGTAGGTGTGAGATGTTTTACCCTATGAAGGGTTTAATTTGGCCACAAACTGAATTGGTCCCCTCCCCTGTGAACCATACATTGCAGATGGGTTTCTCAATGGGTAAACAAACAAACCAACCAACCCCAAAGAATTCTACCACAGGTGTTTTCAAGATGAAGTTTTCCACTATCAAAAAAATTATTGTTTCCACATGAACAGTCCTACCTTGTAGTAATGCAAGAGATACAAGGTTGTAACAGGCAAGCTACATTAAAGACTTAAAAAAGGCAAAGAACACTTGCCTAAATATCTAATAAATCCTCAAACCAGTTTCTACAGCAGCCCAGTCGTGGTTGTATCACTGAATTATATAAGTCTTAAGTGGAAGGTTAGCGAGGAGGCTAATGATGCTGTTTTAAACCTACTTGCCCTTGTTGGAAAGTATGCCCTCATCATCCAGGGCAAGGTCACCAGGCACAACTTCCTTGGATCATCAGTTTCCTACTCTTATGAGTGTGCTTTGAACCACTGAATTTTTCAGACACCACATGCTTTTCAGGACCATTTCTGGTAGAAATTGTTCTGATGAGCTCAGAATAGGCCTGTATTCACCTCCTTTGTTGGAAGTATGAGACACTTCGCAGGTCAGCACTGTCAAGAACGTGCTTTTATTTAGGGAGAAGACTCTTCATTCATTTTCTGGTCTGTCACTTAGAAGTCCCATCTTTATTATACAGTGTCTATTGAATTTCAGTTTGATTTCAGTCCTTTTTTCTTCTATTAAGGACAAAAATCTTTATAATTCTTTTTTTTTTTTTTTTTCACCCAGTTTTACACTACTAAACCCATTATACTGAATGGTTTCCTTATGGCTAAGTCCTGCAAAATCTGCAACACAAACTGAATTCTAACACCTGGAATAGGATGTCCCTTTTTAAAGAGTAGTGTTCAATAGAGCAGAGGCCTCAAGAAAAAAACTTCCAAAAAAAAAAATCACACTTCTAAGTGATCAGTGAGTGGAGTGAAAGCAGTAAGATAGCACAGGTAGGTAGGATTATATATACTAACCCCTCCTCAGCTATGGCTGTTCTCAGGGAACACAAACAACAGTCAATGTCCACGTAAAGGTCTGCAATGCTCCTAGTAGATTTTTAGACACATCTCCTGTAATATTCATACAATTATTATAGCTATAATTGCAATTCAATATCTGTTCTTGGCAGCATGTCATTAGACAATGTATACAGAACAGCGAGGCGATAAAACAACTCCCCGCAGTACTCAGGAATTTTAATCCAGTCTACACTCGACAGCCAAAGAAACTGGATTGACATATTACGAGAAGAGGTCTTTTCATCTGTTACTCTTAGTCCTCAGTGACCTCTTTACAATAAAAAATGGATGGCATTTTTTAACAGTCAATATAAAAGGAGTTTGTTGTGCTTCATAGAAACGTCCCCCAGAGAACAAATCTTTTATCCTATTATTTACTATTTCTATATACACTGAAAAAAAAAATTAAAGTTAGAAAGATTTCTAATGTGGCAGAGGCTGGAATTCGGAGGTGAAAGCCTCTCCATCACTTTGAAACAGTTCTGAGATATCAGCCAACCAACACCTCCTTGCTCAAATGCACTGCAGTCCTGATGGATGGATAGCTTAATGCTGCTATGGTACCCTGCTGATCGATTTATCACACCAACAATTTCTCCACCATGATCCCCTTAAGGAAAAGGAGGAAATAGGGAGAACAGAGCCAGGGACATAAAAGAAGTAAAACAAAAATAATCTCCATCAAGCTAGTAGCAATTTCCCAGTGGCACCAGCAACTGACAGAGCCTTTGTACCGTAAGATGATGAAGCTTGCAGTAAGTGGTATGTCATCTGCTAGCTCCTCTAGTTAAAACGGCAGGGCAGTGGGTGTCAGAATGACAGAGGACAAGAACAGACTTAAAAATTTCATTTCATATATATGGAATTTTTTAATAAAAGAAGCAAAATGAGCCCTGTTTCAAGTAGTAGCATGCCATTATTTTTTGTTGATGTTTGAGCAATTCTCTTTTTATGAGCCAAGACCTCCTGACAAAGAGACTATTAATATGTGTTTTTTAATCTCATTCTATATTGTCTGCTTAAAATTTCCAGTAGTGATCTTTAATAAAAAAAAAAAAAAGAAGATAAAGATAGCAAGTCCTGCCATCAAAGAAGAAAGTTTTAGCTGCCTTGTTAGTTCTTGCTGAAATTATCAATAATGAAATGTGTAGTTAAAAAGTCCTTGAAACTTGTTCAATGTATTAGAACATTTAGAAAAACCCTAGCATATCAGTTTCACATAACACCATGACTTATCTTTGTAGAGCAACATATTTAAATCACTGGTCACTTGAACTAAGTAAATGAGCGAATGAATCATAATGTAAATTCCAAGAGCAGAGTTTGGGCAGTTTACTTCAGTGCGATAAAGTATTCTGTAGAATTTATATGAGATCCTCAATTACTGGTAAGTGAACTGATTTTTAGCCAATGCCAAACTCTCACATCTGGAAGGGTCGAAGGTAGAACTACAGATTAGACCACTCTGGGCAGGGCAAGAAAGAAAGTCTGAAAATATTCTTTACTTTTCCAAAGTGGAAGTGGGAAAATGGTTTATATTTTAATAGGACAATAAATAAACCAGAAGAAAATTTTTAATTTTAGAAAAAGGAGGACTTAAAAGCAAAATGGAATTTCCGTTTCCACTATTCTCAAGCAAATTAAAACAAGCAAGCCATCACACACCCTATTCACTCGCTCACACAGGAATAATAAACACACCTAAACAGAGGTGAGGACAAATAGGTTTTAACAGACCTAGTGTTCTCCAAAACCTATAAAATGAACCGCTAAAACATTATTTGTATCAATCTTTTTAAAGCTGGGAGGAGAAACTATGGCCCCTGCTAATTGGTGGGTTAGACAGGATGGATTCAATGTGTCATGAAACAGCTTGGTAATCTATATGTGGTACCCAACAGCACTGGTAACCCGGAATCTTTTCCATTGGAAAAGGTGACAAGCAGAGAAGACAGCTTTTATTAGTGGCAGATGAAGATCATGTCTGCAGCTGGTAATGCAGATGACAGTATATGTCCTCTGCTTACACTCAGATAGAGGGAGTCCTTCAGCTGTGCTGCCTTAAGGCCCTTAAATCAGAGTGGTAAAACAGAGAGATATACAATTAGTGGGAACCAGCTGTATTACTATTTAGCAAACTGCTTTGGATTGTAACAAAAAGAGGTTCCTACTGTGGGTGCTGTACTTCAGTGTAACAGTAGATCTCATAGACATGAAAAACCAGAGTGGTTGTCACTGATTTGAGGACAGGTACTCAAAAGGAAACAGAGAAAACATTTCTGTGGGCTTTTAGCACATGCTCTTTGCTTTTGGGTTACAAGATATTTATTAACAAACAACAAAATATTTACTTTCTGTTCTTACAGGAACATTATTCTGAAAAAGAAATTAATCAGCTTTTATACCAGTATTCAAACATGTACTGATTTACATTTATACTTCAAACATTGTTATCATTCCTGGTTCCTGACTGGATGTCACATCCTGTGTAATTTTTAAATGCATCATTTCATAACTCACATCAGAAAAATTATTGGAAATTTTAATTTGGGGAGAAGATTACAGGTTTTCAGCAGAAAAAATTGTGTGTGTTACTTAGAACCATTTGATAAAATTTACTCTTCACATGTGAAATAAAATTTCCTGTTATTTCTCTCAGACTTGTATGTTGGTGACTGAAAGTCAGGCATTTTCACACCCTGTTTATTTTCATGTTCATACATTTGGAAATTGTAACAGTATTCTAGAATGCTCAAAAAAGGTTTGTAGAAGACTTGCTGAAGTCTCCTCAAAGCAAAAGCAACCACTTGTGACAGACATATGTCTAACATGCTTTTACACACCTCTGAAGATAGAGGTCTCTTAACCTGACTAAGGCAATTTATTCCGGTTTTGGGTGTTCTTCCAGTTACAGCCTACTCCCCAGTATGACTCTGGCAGATATTACAACATCTATGGGAAGATGACAATACTTCAAAGTAATGTTGTAAAGCTATTCGTGCAGCTGGCACACTGTGGGCAAGAGATGCACATTTACCATACCACAGATAATCTGATCAAGGCATGCTGCAAAAGGAGTTATTTTCTGTATTTTAGTCAGTCAGGCGACTCATGCTGCAAATAACCAAGAATGACAGATGACTTGAGCATACTTATGTAAAATCAAGCCACGGTCCTCTCAGTCAAGCTGAATTGATTGGGTTCCTACCTCACTATTCAAGAAGTCTAGAACTAAAGCCTATACCAGCTTCCGAATACAACCAGGATGACCCATGACTTCAGCCTGGCTTGCACAGCCATCAAGTCTATACTCTGCATTATGCATTCCAGTTACCATTTAACTTTCAATGAAGTGAGCACAAACCTCTAAGGCACGAGTGGCTGTGTGAAGTTCACTTAGACACATGGGTCTCGCTTCCCTAACAAATATGACTATACAGACAGGAAACAGGTACAGAATAGTGGGTGGAAAGCTCAAATTTAATCCCCACAGATCTGATGCATACTGATTCTCCTTAATTTGAGCCCTGCTTTTCTTTATTTGGCAATGAGTCTCAGAACATAAATCAGTAGAAGAGCATTCTGTTCTTCATACAGAAAATAGCAAGGTGGAGTATATTGAGGGCTTTTTCCCCCACTTTGTTTCAGAGATGCTGTGTTAGTGCCTCAAAACCATCACATGAATGCAGAGTCTACCCTTTCAAGCACTAGACAGTGAGTTCCCTCTTGAGACACCAGTGAGCTGGTCTGGCTGCACATTTTCCCCACAGTTCAGGATCCTTCAAGTGATGATAACTTTTTCTAAAGGAAGTTAGTTGCATCGGGCTGAATACATAACCCTGGAACAACAAGAAAGACCAAGGGACTGGTATGGAAGGTGTGTAAAATTATGTAATATGTTGTAGAGATCTGTTTCCTTCCTGCAATCTGAACAAATTTTATTTACTTCATCAAATATTTGCATTTCAGTTCCTAGAAGGATAGAAATATCTTGTTGTGTTTTTTCCTGAATCTAGTTTAATCAAGCATGTTCCAAAGTCCGGTTAATTTAAATAAATAAATAAAAATAATAAGGAATATGATCATAACATAGATACACACCTTTGCAAGCTTTCAAATCTCTGAAATCTAAGCCTGTACTATTACAGAAAAACACTTTATTATACATACGATGTGTTATTAAGTCCCTTGGTAAAAACAGAAGGAAGGCATTCATTCCTTCCCTATTTTAAAGATCATCTGAAAGCAACAGATTTCGCTGCAGAACAGAATACATTAAAAAATGATTATGCATTTGATTATACAGATATTTAAAGTAATTACATAATACATAAGTATTATCTTTGCTAGAGGCTCAGTATGTTTATTTAGAATTTTCCACACCTCTGATGCAACATTATCTTTCCTAATTAGAAAAGAACATATTTACCTACCATGCTTTATGGGATTGTAAATGAAGCTATATTAGTAATAAGATGCAACCTTATTACAGCTAGACCATGCCCACATGTATCCCAGCTGAGAAGGGGAGCATAAGGAACCTCTCTTGCCCCTTTCTCAGCCCATGTAATTCTTGGATACTGACACACTTGAGCATCATGCACTTCTTGCAGATAGACAAGAAGTGGACAACACTGGAAGTGTCTTTAGATCATGGTGTCTTTGCCCTGAGAAGAAAGTAAAAAATATCGAGAATGTCTTGTCACTTGTGTCTGGCTTTTGTAGTATGTGTAAATGACACATCAAAGACATTCTGAGTCTTAAGACATGTGAGTTGACAGTATCACTAAGAAAAAAAAAATTTAACAGCTATTTGGGTAGGAAATAAGGGGAATTTTGTTACTTGCCCTACAACCTAAATGAAATTCTGTTCTAAATCAATCTAATATTTTAAATAATTGTCTTAAATGTGAGTGAAATTCCTAGTGATTTATTTACTTTGACTGTCAGAACTATCAGCAACAGCGTGTACATGGACTTTTCACTCTGTTTCATGTGACACCCACTGCAGATAAGACCGAAGAACAGCAGAGATTTCTTGCATGGTTACATGAAGTTCAGGGGTGGTTGCTGCATTTTCAGTAATCCAGGAGGAAAAGAGTTGAGGTACTTTTGCACACCAGAAGTGTCCTATTACTCACTGAGCAGAATGGCCTTCATAACTGAAGTTGGTAAACTTTGAACTGACTGGGAGCTTTTATTTTGTTTTAAGTACATATAGCTGAAGAGAGGTACCAGACTATTGAATCGACACAAGACTATAAAATTAAATTTCTTTCTTCTAAGTGCATGATAGGCCTTGCTTGTTCTCATGAAAATAATTAAGAATACTCCTTTTGTGGCAGCAAAACAATGTTAGTTGAAAGAACAGACAAGGTTTGATAGTGTACAATTTACTTATTAAGTCTTCTGTAATGAGAGAAAAAGAACATTTCTGAATTTGCGTTAGGACTGGGTAACAACAAATTACCCATGGAGACACATGCTTATTTCTTCCACCTTGTATTGTGATGTTATTGACAACATTCAATGACACAGTCACTGCTTTCTCAAGTAGCGTAGTAAAAACTAACACCATGTTTAAATTTTTTTCTTCTATTCACTTACAAGAATGGAGAAGAACAGCCATATCTAGTCAAATCAGAGGTCTGGCTAACACAGTGTCCTGTGACAGTGGTCCACAATAAATGGTCATGTGAATGTATAAGAGCAGGGAAAGTATATGCAATGTGTATGACATACCCATCCTACAATCATAGTACATCATGGGCAGGACTGTGTGCATTTGGTGTTTGTGTCTGTCTTCCAAACCTTCCATGATTATTGCAAGACAAGACAATATTGCTATGCAGTTTTTCAGATTTGAATGGGACTTCATCATTATGGTGCTGCCTTAGCCCAAGACCCCTGTATGTGAAGACAACCCTCCTTTCTGTAACTGGAGAAGAGTTTTCCCATCTTCAGTACAGTTCCTCAATTTAACTGTTGTCAGAGACAATTCTAGTCTTTCTAAGGTAGAAGATTGAAATATGATGCTGACAAGACAAAAGTGAGAAGACCAAAGTGGGTGGCAAAGAAAGAAATTGAGAAGCCTAAGTAGCACAGGGCTATGCAGGGAATGATTCCATCTCCAAGTAATAAGATTCGCATGCAGGGTCATTCGTGCAAAGACTGCTGTGGTGAGTGCTCTAAATAAGTCTATGAAATTATTCTGCTAGGTCTCCAGTCCTTTGGGTAAATGCACTTAAAATGGAGATCTCTTTAAAAATATTATGTTTGTAATTACAGTGAGGAACTTGAAATTAAATGGTCACCCTTTTCATTGAAGTGTCACTTGCAAACTTTATGAACAAGAACTTGCATGCTTGTTATCAGCATGTTTTTGATTTTTACTGCTGAAAGACAAATTAGATTCTACCAGCCAAAGCTGTCTGAATATTTGGATTAATTTGGTGCTCCATCTTGTCTGAAATAATGGTATTTAGCAATTCCACCAGCTGGCCAGCAAGATTGGAATGAATATGCATTTTGCTATACATTGCAAATAGCAGCATAATCAGGAGGACTAACAGAATAACACGATTGGGTAACTTTATTTTAATTTCCAAAATTCACTGAATAATTAGAGCAGCAATTTAAAAAACATTTACTGAAATGTGATTTCATAAGAAATGGGACAAAATACAAAATCTAGAACTTACTGTTTTATATAGTAACTGTGGTTAAAATTATCTAGAGATATGCATAGATACGCATATCCTGCAGAGCAGGATAGAACTATGTAAATGAATGGGTAATTTTCCATTGCTTTAAGTAAATACCAAGTTTTGCAAAGAAAGCAATGTTTCTATATGATATCAAGAAGGCAAAATACATTGTTATTCACAAAAGTACATCTGACCTAATAGAGGCTACAAATCCATTAAACAAGCAAGATCCCATACGTACATACATGCATGTACACACACACATTGCATTTTGCTGAGCTTCTGCTTGCCTACAATGACAGTAAGCCAAATCCATTCCAGTTCTGCTAGTCATTTGGCCAAAGGCTCACAGCTGAGACATCTCTGCTGCCAGCACAAGCAGCTGAGCATCAGTGCTGACAGCTGCAACCTCAGCTGTGACAGCAGGGAAGGAAGTGATTTCTGGATGAACAAGTGCCAAGGTCCTTAGGGATTTAGGCTGTGGCTCAGCAAAACACTTGAATATGTTCTTTATTTTAGGGAATTGAAAAACTCTTCAGTGGGAATGTTGACTCAAACACCATTAAACATATGCTTAAATACTTGGATGAGGAAGGACTTTAAGAAGATCTGACACATGTAGCAGAAAATGGTACTTTACTGCTCAGAAATTGGGTTAAGTTTACTTAACTGGTGTGACTTAATCAGAGCGAAATTGCTGTTGGCAAGTCTGGGTATGGTTCAGGGGATAGCCTGTGCCTAGGACTGTAGGAATGAGACCATTCTCTGGGGCAGAGAGGGAAGAAGGTAGCTGAATAAAATCTGCCTTTGTCATCAGTTTGCCCTCACGGTCAGAGGACTGTGCCCTAGCCCAGTCCGCTCAGTATTACAGATGTAACCAGCAGTTTTTCAGTGTTCTGAAGAGAGGGTTGTTCTTTTTGACCCAGAGTAATCAAATTCTTTTTACCTCTTGTTGTCTTTTGTAGTTGTCACAGTAATGACTATAAGGTGATAAACTGCACATCAGCTACTTAAGAGAACTTAGGCTCTGACTGTATTGCTACATAAGAGTAGACTGGCAATATGATACTAACTGCCTCATTCCTCTGGCTTTAATATAGCTCCCTTCAAAGAAGAGGTATGGAAATAGCCGATCCCAAAACAGTACGAGTACTGTGAGTACCAGCTCATAGTTAAGCAGCCAAGAGATTAATCCTTGAATCTGGTCAGTGGCCCTGTTTTATTTAGTAGTATAGAAATTTTCTGAGAATATCAGTATTTAGCCTTAGTCTGAATGATTTCAAGTATTGGCTTCTAAGCCCTGCAGCCAGAAGTGAGTAGGACACACAGATGACCAAACTAACAAAAAAAAAAGCTGCTTTCTGACTATTTTCCCCCCCAGGGGAATTTAATTAACATAAAGGTATTTCACTGAAATAAAGCTGTTTTCTGGGAAATTTAAATGACAAATGTTTTGTCAGAATGTTTTCAGCTAATTTGTTTGCTGACTGTGGTTGTGCAGCAGCATGTGAAGTTACACGATGTGTTTGTTAAGGTATTGGATCACACCAACCCCTGACATGTTCTGCAATTAGATTGCACAGCTCTATTCTATGCAGAGACTTTTTTCCAGTCCATGTATAATTAACCAGTGTCATATTGTTTCATCTTAACTAAGGCAAAGCTAAATTTACAGGTGAATTTTTTAGTTCTAGGTTCAGGCTGGGTTTTGAAAGTCCCTGAAAGAAGGAAAGAATGAGGACATAAGGGAAAAAAAAAATCAGAATAAATGTAAACCCACAACAATTAACTGACCACAAGGGATTAGTCCTAGTTTTTTTCTCATTCTTAGTTTGATTGTGGCTGACTTTTTCAAGTCTCCCTTCCCTGCTGGAAGAGAATAATCTCTCATGTATCTCATATATAAATATATCTAAAGGTCTTCTTTAGGTGAGCTGGAAATCACAAAGTTATAGAAAATAGTTTGGGGGTTCTCCTGAGTGACGCAGAGGACAGAAAGGTGAGATTTTTCTGTGAGATTATAAACTCTGTAGATGTGCTATTATCCTTTGAGTTTTACCCTATTTTTCAGTATATAGAAGAGAGAAAATTGTTTGCCACAAAATAGAAGAATTGAAATGTGTACTGCCATGATGAATGCTTAGCTAGTCACATAGCCTTTTTTTCTGTCTAAAAAGGCATTCAAAACTTACTGAAAACATGGTACAGAATAGATAATATACATGTGATATGCACAAACCCTTAAAACTCCATCAATGTGACTTACAAAAGCTATTATTTCTATTATCTTAAAATTATTGGTTCATAGTATAGTTAACTTTTTTTAATACAAAAATATAGATGTTTACTTGTTTAATTTTGCCAGTATATATCACTGTCACCAATAAAATTGGGTTGATAGAAGCAGCTTTGTAGCCAGATGTTGGCACTCAATAGCTGTTTTTCAAGACACAGAAAAGAAGAAAGGGTGTTTATTGCCTGAATGGGCACTGTTTAATTTGTTTGATCAATACTGCTACTCCTTATTTTCATTTTTAATCAATATTTTGACTGGAAAATTACATTGACATAGAGTTAAGTGATCTAGTAATTGGGAGACCTGGATTCCTCTCTGGTTTAAGCAAATAATGTGATTATGGTTAAATCAGTTCAGCCAGGTCTCATGCCATCAAACACAGATTACCTGGTTTTATGTTTATTTGAAACTTGCTGATTTTTATTTCTTTTAATATGGACTCTAGATAAGAGTTGTGATTTAAACTTCCCTGGGTGATTCCACTTGTTTTCAAACTTGTTAGTTATCCAGCATCCAGATGTCTTGCAGTTGCATTGTTGGGAATGGTTCAGAGGCTGCTGTCTCATTTTGCTGGGTACCCAAAAGATGCAGAACAAAATCACTGTCTATTACTTACAGAGTACAGATACAAATTAAGCATGTTTTTATTGTATTCTTCTGAGAGTCTGCCTAAGTTCAGAGGAAGATAGAACAAGGAGAGAAGCTATGCACTCAGATTTCAGTGAAAGATTCTTATTAATCACAATGTTAATTTTTAAAGTGTTGTATCATCATGCAAATCTTATAATACTGACCTATAAGATTTCCACATCATTCAGATTTGTCACATATTAAAATCATTAACTTTGTTTTGACTGGTCACAAGGGGTTAAATAGCTAAAACAAAATATACCTTAGTTCAGAACTGCAACTGGATGTGGAATGAAATTTGCATTTATCTGACTGTATTGAAGTCAGGAGAAGATTTTCAGTTTAATCCAATTGATTTGGTTTAAATGAACTAGGGATTTTTTTTTTTTTTTAAATAGTAACTACCATAAAAAAGAACCAGGGGATTTTAAAATATTTTTTTCTGCATTATATTTTCACTGATACTTTAGAAACAAATAGAAAATGAGAAAGCTTTGCAGAAGGAGTTAGGTTTTAATTTCTTCCACCAAATGATCATTCCACAAAGTCATTTTAGGTTTGTGTAGCGTGGGATGGAAAACCAGGTTAGTGAAAAGAGTGGGAGAAAAATGAAAAAAAAAAAGAAAGCCTCGATTGCATGGTAAAGAGCAGAGTTTGTGTTTCAGTGTGAAAATAACATACTGTTCAGTAACTGGCTGTAATTCTAAATAGTGCTAAAATGACTTCTGTGGCCCTGTTCCAAGCACATTAGTTTAGCCTAAAAGTCACCATTGCTTCTGGGAATGTGGCTTCATTTCAGTATAATGGGATTATTCAAAGGAAACATGGGGAACTACATGAGAAATTGCCCGTAATTTTCCATGTAAAATTACAAGATCTCTAATAGCATACCCAGGTATTCAATTTGTCTGAACAAGATTTGTAGTGTCTTTCCTTTAGTAAAAAATATTTCTGAATCCCTGTATGCATACATGCATAATACTTAAAGAGAACAGGGAAGATGGGTTGTATTGTGCACACATATGTGCACTTCCTGACTGCCAGCCTCAGGCTCAAAGAATGTATTCTGAATTGATCAAATTAAGAAGATTCCTTTCCTCAGTGGAAATATAGAAATGATAAAGTAAAGTAAAGACAGTCAGTGATGGGCTCATTGTCCTGTCACAAGTAATGAAGAAAGTTATAGAATTAAGAAATTGCCTTGAAAATCAGATCTGCCCATCAAATTAGGTAGCCATACTGCAGCCAGCTACTTCAAATGTGCATTTAACTTACAAACAGGGGGATGGTACATTTGGTCCCTTAAACTTTCAGTTATTCAGTTTCATGTTTAGAATTCTTTTAAAGAAGGAGATAAGATTATATTCTTAAAATGTGTTCATTAGCTTACTCTAGCACATCAAAATCCATGTTCTAGCAAAGTTTAACAAGGGCAGTTATATAAATATAAATCCACTATTGAGCAATGTAATGATACATGTGATTATTCTTATCAGGTCCCTCTCTGTCAGAGATAGCATGCCAGCCTAGTTGGTTTTCTATTTACCTTCATTCTGGCAACTCCTGTACTTTCTTATGTTTGCACATGTATTTCAGTCTCTTTTGCATTACAAATACCTCGGTATATTTTAAAATAAATGGACAAAAATTACTATACAAAATGTGTGTTCTGTATAGAGCTCAGCTTGAGAAACAGAACAATTATACTTTTGTTCAGATTGCCTTTTTTTTCCTCCTGTCTCTAATGTGCTAGCACAACACTGGGACACATTTGTGTTGTAGTCCCTGTGATCATATCTTTCAGTTCAAATAAAAAGCTGCTTCAATTAAGAGCAGATTTTACACAAGTACTGGAAGGCAGTATTAATCTGCATAGAACAATACTGCTTGTACTCAGGGCAATATGGTAGTTAATCTGCCAAAACCCTGAAGTTCTGGCTGTCCCCATGACTCAAGCAGAAAGAAGAGGAAAGAACAAAGCCATAATGCAGACTTTCAAGAGAGTCATTCTCTGCTGTTGTATCAATCAGCTAACTGTTAACGCAAGTCAGTAATACAAATAAGAACATCTAGTAAACCTATTTTGTTGTTAAAATGAGTTCATTTCAGTCACTGTTGATCTGATCGATACACTTTTTCCCCCATCACAATACCCTTCTGTATGGGTACTGTTCCCATTATATATTAAATCAGGGACTCTATAGAGATCCTGCTTTCTCTCCTCAGGGAAAATTGAGACCTAACAAGGAACTCAAATTGCCATAGCAAACAGAATGCCCCCTAATGAACTGAATGAGGAACAGCAGAAGACTATATTTATCTGCAGTATTTAACTTTTGATTTATGTATTTGTCACTTCAAAAATCAGATTATTCTGTGAAAAAATTAGTACCCTGATTTAATAAGTAAATTACTTACGGCATTGTTTTCCTGCATAATGTGTGGTTTTGGGTTGGTTGTTTTTTTTTTTTTTTAAATACAAAAAGCTCTTGAGGATGAAGAGTTGCAACTTTCATCAAAACAGGAAAATAACAGAGACAGACACAAGTAACATTCTTGAAAGCTTGAAGAATGCAGGTGCTAATTATACTTTACTTAATGCATACGAAAGAGTCTAAAAATCCATTAACAGACAGAGAACTTCATTTTCACACACAATCTTCTCTGAAAAGAAACTATGAGCAGAGAGAGCTGCTAAGAGGTCTCCTGGGATCAAATCTTTGATGGTTTATTGATCTCATTCAATGCTTTTAGAATCATTAAAAGTCACCTTTCTTTTGTCATTCAGTCCTAGGGAGTAAATTGAACATTATGTTCATGTAGGTCATTGAGTACTTTTTACAGTAGTTTATTCAAGCAAACAGATAAACGTGCTTCTACTAACTGACTGGCAAGATTAGGATATCAGAGGAGAAGAAAGATTGTTAAAGAGAAACAAAGCACCAATTTGCTTTGTAATAGGCTGCTCTTGAAAAGCAAAAGATTCAATTACTTAAGTGAAGTGTGTAAAGGGGACATGTATTTCATATCTGTGTCTTTGTGAGAGTCCCTGTCTAAAGTAAATTCTTATAGTAAATATCACCATTTTTTCCCTATGTTAGGGGATCAGAAAGCAAAAAAGAAAACAATCACAACCCCATTCTTTCATCATCTCATCATAACCGTTAAAATCATGTCCAATGTAAGGCATTAACTGAAGACATTATTCTGAGAAAATGACAGCAAATACCATCATAAAAAGTGTGTTTCTCCTAGGAAGAACTCCAGTATGTGTAGTGTTAAACAAAGCTTAAGACAGCTGCTCAATTAAGTCACCTTTAGTAGAAAAGCAGCAGTCCTGATAAACTGTATGTAGAACTCAGTCTGTTTACATTGAATGAAAAACTAAACATGGAATTGTAGAGTGAATAAATTCTCTACACTGATTCAGTAAAGAAACGTTGTACAGCTGAGAAACATTGTCACTGTTCCCCAAACCTGCTGATACCATCTGAGTATCAACTGCTGAAATACCTTAGGGATATCCAGCTTCAGCTAAAGATATAGATAAACCTCCACATTTTTTAGCCTAAACCACAACAGCCAGGGTTATTAGTTAATTTTATTTCTCAAAGATACCCTTAAAACACCATTCCTATTTCCCTGAATTTTCTGTCTTCATACTCTTTTCACTACCCAAGTTACATACAAGTAGGTAGAAGAAAAATTCTTTTATTCAAGACCTGATCCAGAAGAGCCAGGCTAGTATGGTAGGACTCTAGTCAGAATTTCTTCACTTATAATTGCCAGTTCTCAATTACCTTCTCTCTTTATCATGGAGTCTGAAGGATCCTTTACTAGGCAATTCTTTGTAAATTCAAGCTGCCTCACATCACAAAGAACTGAAGAATGAAGCATACCTCTTCATCCAAGTACATGCTTAGGTGTAAATGCTCAACTCTGCCCATTTTATTTACATATGTGCAAAGCACAAACATTTCCAACAACAGCAAAAGCAAGGTGAAAATTTGCTTAAAGCAGCATGTATTAATCCCTCAAAACACAGTGTTATTCGTACAATATACTGTACTTCACTAACAGGGAAATTATTTTTGTAAACACTGACATAAACCAAACAAAAATATATTCAGAAAATAGGTAGGTAATAAGTGGTAACAACACAAAATCTTACTTTAATAATTTCCACTGACACCAGTTACAGAACCCTATGATGACATTCCAGTTGGAGATAGGGGAGTCAGTAAGGGGGTTGACCACTCCTCCTCTTATTTGAGATCAGAGTCCTCCTAGCAATAGAGGTTTCGTGCCCAGGAAAAATATGAAGTTGTCTGAACTCTGAAACACGTGGTCTGAAAATGAGCTACAACACCACCTCTTTAAGAGGTCTGCATAGCTTTAAATTCATGTCACAATGAGTCCGCATATGCTAGGCTCTCCTGCAATATAAAGAATAATTTAGACTGGTAGAGCCTAATGAAAAATAAGTTTAGGTTATAGAACATAAAGAGCCAGTCAGTTCTCCTTCTCCTTCCACAGACACTTTTCCTCCAAACGAGAGCACTTGGATCTTACAGTGCTAATTATACATTATCTTAATAGTGTCTTCCTCTCTCAGGTGCATTTACAGAAAGGATTTGAGCCTAACAGCACAGATTCTCCTGTGCCTCCCTTTCTGGAGCCATATGCAGGAAGCAGCCAAACACAAGAGAAACACTCCAGCAGAAAAATCCCATTAACAGACTCCCATCAAGTTGCTCTATTTCAGTAATAGCTGTTTGCTGTAACTGAACTTCAAAACCCCAGCCAGACTAAAAGTAGGGTCTCCATGCACTCCTAAGTATACACACACAGCTTGAAGACTAAAAGCCTAAACTGAAGTTTTTCTCTAGTCTCCTAGAGCCAGCACTACAACAAAAACCATACCTATATAGCCTGCCAAAATAGAGAAAGTAAAACTGTAAATGCAAACCCCAAAGCTGACCTAACTACAAAAAAACAAACCCAAACACACCTCCTACTGCATCAGGAAAAAAAAAGTGTTCTACAGCTCTTCCCACCCACCATTGTCTACCCCTTCTTCTAGCAATACATCAAAAATTAATCAAATTCTGTAAAGATTTATTAATGCACCCCTACCTTTTTATATGTTCTTTCCTTCTCTCCTCTTCCCTAAGGGAACCATTATGATCACATGAAACTAGTTAAATTCCCTTGTTTTGTAACTGGGTAGTACTTGCAGTGAGAGGAACACAGCTGACAATGATATTCTGCTAATCTGCTGGCTTTCAAGAAGAGTGGATCCAAGAGTGCTAAGCAAGAGAGTATATCATATGCAGGTGTTTACAAAGAAGTAATTTTAGGCTGTTGCAGTCTTTCAGTTAGAAAAAGTAATGTAATGAAAAAAATAAAAAGGAAGGAAGAAAGAAAGCAGACTAAATGTAGTACATGGTATATGTAGAACTATAATTTTGAAGAGATTGTTTCAGCCATTGCATAGCTTGCTTGTTTGTTTCTTTGATTTTGTTGGGAGGAACTATTATCATCTTATCTGATCTTTCTGCCTAATTTTGACCGGAGTATCTTGACTAGTTGTTTCCAATTCAGTATCATCATCAGGCTATGCTGAAATAAACACAAAATGAAAAAAGGATCAGAATGCCAATCAGCCAGCAAGGAACAGCAGTGTCCAGTACTGAATATTTAGGCAGTCATTTAAACCAACAACTCCAATGCTGTAATTCTCAGTGTCCCTATATTTCTTTTTTCAGTGTAAATTATGCTCTCTAAAAGTGTGTGGGGTGTACCTGAGCTACTGGAACTGTCATTAGCTTATGATTTGTTTAGATAACTTGTTAGTTTCAGGCTCTGATGTTTCAGTATGGTGTCACTTCTCTATGGATCAGCTGGACAAAACACAAAGCTTTCACCTAATACCTAACGTATAGAAAATATATCTTACAAAGCTTTCACCAAATACCTAACGTATAGAAAATATATCCATAGGGAAAACAAGCAGTATAGAAGTGGAAATACAGAAAACAGCAATACATGTTTAAGGGAAATGATCCATATGAACTCTGAGTCCAAATATATTTCACTACTACCTAATCTGAGGGGGGCTTGAATTATTCTCAAGTGTCACATACTCAGAGCACAAATTCAATACAGAATTATTTCTTCTGGGTGCCATATTTTTTTGAAAGGGCCAATCATATCCCTTCTGTGGAAACCTGTCTTTACCTATTAACAGATTTTTGTATCTTGTTTTACAGGGTGCTAAACATCTCAAGCTCAGTGGACCAATAAAGATATCCTTGATAATAGAGCATCAACCCATAGTCAACCTTACAGGAAAATACTGCGCTAGCTTATGCATCTGTTAGTACACAGAAATAAGAAATTTTTTAGAATCATTTTGGTGTCTTTATTACAATCAAATAATAACTTTTAAAGGCTGTCTTGCAAAAAGACCATCTCCACAGTTAACAAAGTCCATTCCTTCATTCAGACAGGAGGCAGTGAAGAGGAATAGAGGCAAACAGAAATAAATCAGAATAAAGGACAAGTTCAAGCACAGAATAGAAAGCTGGAATCTGGAAAAAAAGAGCTATTTTGTCTTTGGTGACGTATAACAATATCTTGGAAGGATCTGTAGTCGAGTAAGAAGAAATGTGGCAAAAAAAAGCGTTGGTCAGCACTGGCTCAAATGTGCAACAGAGATAACAAATAAATGCACAAAGCTCTGGTTTGGAAACGTGCAGCATCAGGACAAGAAACAAAAAGAACTAGGTGAAATCAGAAGGGTTTCAGAATAGCAAGAGTGTGGCAGACAGTGGATTCAGACCACTGAACAGAAGGCCTCATCAGTGGCACACAGGAGAATGAACACTCCACTTGGGATTCAGAATTCTCTGCAATGTCTAATTTGTCTGTCTTGCTCCTGTTCCCTCCTACTATTTTTACCACGCCTGCATACAGCAGCAGTAATCAACCCTTAAAAGCCATGCTGAAGTACAGATGGAACTGAACCCATCCCCTGTGTTTTAGGGAAGGGCTAAGCCTCTTCTTCACTCAGACAAAAGTGCATGGCTTCAAGGCTTTTACTTCCAGGTTTAAAGGCCAGTAGAGAAGATTAAAAACAGAATAACTGAGAATGACTGGTGAACTTTCTAATGAGCAAAACACAAAATAGCTGAAAATGTCTTGTACAGTTTAAGCAATGTTACTACTCCATGTGTATCAGGAAAAAACTGTCTTAGCATGTGAACTCAGGACCACTTTTGCAAAGGACTTAAGGACACAAAGGCAGATTTCAACACAATTTAGGGATGACCTTCGTCACATCAAATTCTACTCATAAAAAAGTATTTTGTGTGAGCTAATTATTTGGGCTCTTGCTATCAATTACACAGACAAACAGACACACCTAGGGAGCAATTAATCCCATGGCTATCTTATAAAACGATGAACTTGAGTTCTGGAGTGCAAACTCTCTCTCCTTTGGCTACGAAAGCATAGATGACTACCTTAGTTAATGGTTGTCTTCCAGATGGAGCACCATTAGTTGAGATGATTCCTGTCCTGTATCTAAACCTGGAATGTCCCCAGGTTCCTGAAATTTCTATACTTGCTCAAGTCCTCAAGTATGTATTTTACAGAATTGAACGCATCAGTACCCAGTTCAAAAATATCACTGAAAGTGCTATAAAAATGAAGTATTCACTACCTGAAGCAAGTGTAAGACAGATTAGGTTTCTGTATATAACAGGGACTCATTCATTACCTGAAGCAAGTGTCAGGGCTTCCATCCCAGCATCTCTACTGCTGTGTTTTGACTGGTTCTGTGTTAAATGCAGCCTTGGATAGAGTGACATGACTCCAGTCTTCCGCATTTCTTAACAGGTAGACTAAACTGTACTGCACTGGATGTCACTCCGGTGACAAAAATAGCTTATTGTTCCTTCCCCATGCAGAAATTCAACAGTGACTTTTTAAAAAACAAAAACAAAAACTGAGGCCAGGGCAACTAAAATCTCTGTGGATCATTTTAGCCTCAAGGGATTTACATGACAGAAACTGGTTCACTCATAGCTAAAACCATTTCACTTATGGCTGCTGCCTGAGCAAAATGATGGTGTAGCGGTAATATACTTTCCTGAGGGCATGCGTCGAGATCTCTGTGCAGCTGGATCTAATTGGACAGTCTGATATTGATAGTCTGAGAAGAGATGCTGCAGAATTAATTATCTATGGGGACAGTGCTTTAACTCCACTCAAGAGTCTCAAGAGTTCCCTGTGTGATACAACTGAGCTTCTCCAGCAAAGCAGTCTATGGTAAAGTTGGTGTTCTTGTTCCAAGAGATCTCTGTATTGTGAAACCAGATATTCTGCATCAACACATTTTCTTTCTAAACGATATAACCTGCATTTCTATGAAACACAAATGTTCACCAACTCCCCTCCTACATCCTACTCAGGGTTCACTGTGGAATGAGTTATGTATCTCCTAAGGCCATCCCAGAGACTAATGTTTTAAATAAACAAATCAGACCCATTTGTCTTTGTCAGGTGATAACTTTTAACTAAATCTCTGCTTCTCCCCATTGACTGTCACTGTGAACAGCTGCTATTGGTATTTCCATGACATCCTGTTCCTCTATTGTTCTTGCCATTCAATACAGTGCACACTTCACTTTTATTCTCATCAAATACCTTTGTTGTCAATCTAAACTGTAATTCCTTTTCCTCAGTTACAGTTTTCTCACCAGTAGATCCCTTTTGCATTAGGATTAATATTGATATCCAAACTATTATCTGATGGTGTAAGAAGCCCTTACTCAAAAAAATCTGCATCCAAATTACCTCTATGATAAGATAAGAGTAGCAATAAAGGCCAGAAACACATAGATGATATTTTTATGCTTGATGCAGTGGCAATTGAAATGAACAAAGCCATTGTTTAGGGATGGGTGAATCGAGTGTAAATTTTAATGCTATTCAGCTAGCTGAGCACTGCTTAAATGCAATTGTAGGCCCTACTGCAGACTATCTGAGACACATGTAGAATGTCAGCTTTCCGAGGAAGGAGAGAAGGGGCTGGGATCTATAGCCTAACAAATAAATATTGGTGTAGTATAGATCAAAGTTTTAATCTTTGCGCAATATCCCAAGTTTTGGACTTTACTGGACTGTGTTCTACAGAACATCCTCTGTTTACATCCCACTCAAACCAACTCCAAGTACTTTACCAGCTAACAAACTTCATGAACAATTTGGTGGCCTTTGTAGAGAAAAAGGACACATGGAGTTTTCTAAGGAGTATTAAAGACAGTTCTAGGGACTACCAGAAAAAAAGGTATTCCTGTGCATGGACTAAACTGCAAGAGTCTCCAACCTCCATGCCCTCGTACTCAAATGTGTAATTTAGATTGACCATAGATTTTTCCCAGAATGGCCCTTATCTGCTAAAAAGGACAGGCATCTGTGGTCTTAGAAAGTATTTACAACACAATACAGAGCTAGTTGAGTCTCTGTCCTGATCCAATTAAGTTTTTCCAATGTATTTTTCAATGAATCATATCTTGACATACCCTTCATTTGTCAGTTATAATTGAAAGAACTAAGGGTCTGAGTTTGTTCTCACATGCATCAATATACAGATGTAATTCCACTGGACATAAGTCATACTTATGCCTTACATCATTCTGCCTTAGAGCAGGTAGCAGTATGCAAGAGTATTCATCACAATCAGGTGCTGCAACTAGAACTGCTCATTTACACAAAACCAAGAAAACAGAATCAGCAGCTGAGACTTGTTTCAAGTAAGTGCAGAGGTTGCCTTTTCTTTAAAGAAAGGAGCTGTGAAGCTCTTTAATCTGACTGGAATCTGAAATATCTTTGTTTCTAAGCTTTGCTGCTTTTATCACCATAGAACATAAAGTCAAGAGAAAGAGAAGGATGATTAAACACCCACCAGTGGAAATCCATGGTCACAAAGCATTTCTCACTTAGGATCTTAGCTTCCAGGACTTTTGCTAGGCAAGGGTGGTTTGCAGCATCATACACCTGTCAACAGCTGCAGAAGTTACTTTAAAGAAGTTTATCTGCACCCATCTGGAGAGAATAACTCATAGTCTCAGAAATGCACATACCCACAGTCAACAAAGATGATAGCACTGAACAAGTCAGAAACCAAAATGATAGCCATAAAACTCTTTGTTTACATTTGCAGAAATATATGTTTTCTATAACAGCCTGAAGTTCGGGAGGCTGCAATGTCATATACCATCAGAGACAAGTGTGCACCTCTCTATGTGGATTTCTTGAGGCACACAATGCATCAGAGTTATAAGAGAATAAAGAAGCAGCAAAGAAATACAGCAAAAGGTAAAGTGGAGGAGAATAAGGCAAAGTACAGTTAAATCAGGCTTTCTGAGTATCAAATCAAGGGAGGGTGTATTTCTTAGAGAATATAGCAGTGAACTTGTAGTCAAGATTAATGAACTATATTCCTGGTTCCCATACTGATTGTGTAGCTTTGCTCAAATTACTGAATTTCCCCATCCTTCATTTGACACAGTCACTGAAAAAAAAAGAGAGAATAAAAGTCAAGTTCAGTTCACTGTTTGGTTGCTCCGAAATCCTCAGATAAAGGCTACTGAACATGATTGTTCTTATAAATGTCAATAACTTGCACAGCTGAAGCAATTTATTTCTATGAAAAAGAAGGGTGGTTATAAAGCTTTGCCAGGCTGAATGCTGTCGAGCAAAAATTTTAGATTTTCTACTTCTGCAGAAAAATAAACATTGATAATGTTGACAAGATGGGAAGAAAGCCTTAGTGTGGTAAGAGGAGAAATTGGAGTTCTGTTCTGGGTTATGGCTGAATGTAGCTTTAGGAATGTGCTATTTCACAGATTTTTTTGCCTCAGTTTCTCCGTCTTAAATAGGGATAGCTATATCGGGAAACAAGAGAAGGTTGAGGAACAAGGACAACTCTTCAGATTCACTCTCCCTCTGTGCAAGTGTTTTTCTTCATAATGCTTCACTGTGCTTGCTTTTATGTAAGAAAACAATGTGCAGCATTGTTGTGCAAAACGCACTTACGAACATATTTACTACGGGTACATATGTGGCGCTCTTGGACTTGTCCCTGCATACTTGAGCTACCTCAAAATTAAGTCTAATAACTGTTACAGCATAATCCTGCAAAATGGCAAGTTACTTTGTGTTTTGAATCCAGGGTGATTACTTTGGAGGATGGGACCAATGTACTTTTGAATATTTTGTTTCTTCCCAGATCAGACCAGTCCTCACATTAACAACTTCACTATTTCATAGATACTTCTTTAGAGTTTGATATATTGCCATTTTCACTTACTTTCTTTTACCCACTATTTGGACTTTTAAAAGAGTATCAATCTGCACAAGTGTTCCCATCAAAGCCAATTTGGAATTAATCTTTCAAGCAAGAGCTCATGTCACATGTATCAAATGTTCTAGTCACTAACATAGTGCATCTGCTAAATTCCCATCAACCCATAAGATTGTAATTCTGCTTTAAAAAAAGCACTGACATTTTTGCCTGTCAATATTTTCTCATTGCTCGTGACATAGTTGTTCTTAAAACGCACAGTGAATCCTTTCTCTCTCTATATATATACACCATCATTATGCAGGAATGTAAATTAGATTTAACACATATAATTAACATAATCATGTATTTGGGCTTTTTTTTTAACTTGGAACAAATCCTTTTCCTGGATTTTTTCTTTGCTCCAGCAAATACCCACATATCTTCAAGTAAATAAATTAAATGTAGTATCTGCATCATTAGACCCTTCTTTGACCAAATTTTTCAATACCTTACTGGCTTTCACACTACAGGCACCTTCAAAGCATCATAATCTGTTACCAGTGGGTACACAGTGTTCCATTCTTTATGAAAGACATTCTAAAGGTTAAGACAATTAAGGCTACCAAGTTTATATGAAGCAAGTTAGTGAATCATCATTTTTTATGTGCATATAGTGCTTATTCTATGTTCTAATTTAGCCAAATAGGTAATAAGGATGGTATTTATATCATGAAAATTTAGATATTGCAGGTATATAGTTATGTCTGATCTCGTCACCTTGGGTTCTCTTTCTACCCAACTGAGAGACAGGACTGCTTGAGAACAATTATTCTGATCATTAGGATATGTCTAATTTGGGTAGTAAAATACAGAAACAAAACCTCTTAGTACGATGTCCATAAGCAAAGAGTGAGTGCATAAGAGAGCCTCAAAGGGCTTCTTCTCAGCTAAAGGCAGGAAAAACTTAATATAGGACAGTATTCGAAGAAGTGTCTTTGGTGGTTCCCCGTTCTATTATTTGACATACAGTGAAAAAAATAGGGTGATAAAGTCAAACAGCTTTCCAGAAGCAAAATACCTAAAATGATAAACTATGAAATTTACAGAACCATATTAATTTATTAATTTTCATGATGATGGATGTCTTTCATTAGTAGTACTACTGCTATTTTTAATAATGATTACCAACTATGATTAGTTTTATATGGAGGTGAAATGCTGGTGATGTGGAATGGAAAAGGTTGCAAAGGATCTTTCCAATCCCTGAATGTTTCCTGTTTGGTTTTACAGTATTGTGAAACGTGTTCAAAGACGAATTGCACATTGTGTGTTGGGGTGAAGCACCCACCCAGGACATATTTGCTGCAATTCTGCTCTTCCTGTAAGAAACACCGAACTGTTGCACTTCTTGGAGAAAGGGCAAGATGAGGAAGGAAACCTTCCTGTTCCTCTGATAAGGATTCTCTTGTGAGAGAAATCAGTTCACTCTGTAATAGAATATGTACTTGCAAATCTGGAAGTCTGGGGTGCTTAATTATTGCCAACACTCCATTTATCAACAATCAAACACATTTATAAGTCAGCACAAATCATCTGTCCCATCTCAGTTGTTTACTTTCAGCAGTTGCTTTCCCCAGCTGCTTCCCCTCTATCATAAGCTTTGTTTCAAATGCTGTTGATAAAGTTTTTAAAGACTCATCTATATCTGAAGCATTCTCATTTCACTGGGGTTTTTCTTGAGTTTTTAAGTTTTCTCAGATCAGGAGGGAAAAAAACATCTGCCTGTGTGAAAAGGCAAAGTTCCCTGTGAGTGAGAACTCCCCAAAGGGTGTTTTAAGCTCTTACATTTTTGCTACAGCTCCCTGAAGGTGCAGCTAATATTCAGATTTTTTCAAATTCAGTTCTAGTGTTTTTTTGATCATTCACTTTCACAGGGCAGTATCAATCTGACAGGGAAAATCATGATCTGTGTTTATATAGTCTAATAGGAACTGTCAAAATAGTCACTAGCCAATCAGTCATCTGTCTCCCATTTTCCAAAACATTTTATAAACCTCTGTGCACTTGTACAGGTTCCAGACAGATATGGCACAAGATACAGTTGATTTAGACGGTCATGTATTAACAATGCAAACCTTCAAGGACTTCTTCTTTGCCTAATTATGAAACAATTAAAAGTGCATGGCAGGGAGAATACTAGACATGAATAGACTTTTTCTGAGTCCTTAATATGCCATGAAACATAAGTCTTCTCGATCTTTACCTAATGTAACACTCTCAACAGCTCATACAGCTCACTTGCCCAGAGGTGTTGAACAGTTTTAAAGTGTATTACTGTTCTGCTATTTTGCTGACCTCTGCTCTCTCTGGGATCGTTTCAAAATTTCTCTGCCATTCTATCACAGAGAGTTGCCTTTGCCTAGAAGAGTGCTACCTTTCTGTCCTGAATTTCCCAGATAGACACCTACTTGCATGTGGTTTGCAGCGAAAAGCAGCATCTGTCATTCTCTACATGTGATGTAGAAGTGGTTTGAGAACAGACTGTGCACCCAGAGCATTTGAGATACATCCACTGTGCTAGCAGATGATACAGGAATGGTGGGGTGGTCCTGTGCATGTGCTTTGTGTGTACTCAGGGTTTCCACATGCCCAAAGCTTTGGTTCAGAATTTCTGAACACTGAATGAAGACAGTGTTTCCCATCACCTGGATTTTTTGCAGTATTGGGGAAAGAGGAATTCAGACATATTTTTCTTTGAACTGTGCTGAATATTGTGATTGGCCAAGTCCTTTATTTCTTTTTATGACAGCTGTGACCAAATGCACTCTGAATATTGCTTATCTGGTTAATGAAATAGGAGAAAGAGAGCAACAAAATGTTACCAAAAATAATGATCAGTAAGAATAAGATATCCCTATTCCGTTAGTAAAAATTGTCAGAGTTATGCAAAACTTCAGCAAATCACTGCAATAAGGCAACACAGACCTAAATAAGGAATCAGTTTTATAACCAGATCATGGAAAAATCTAGCAGAATTTTCCTGTGCACAAAGAAGAGGTCTTTATTTTGAAACAGAATAGCTTCTTTTTTATATTGAAAGAAGAAAGCAGTCCTCTTTTGAAACCTTTAAAGAGTCACTTGGATAGAAAGAAGTGCTCTAGACTAAGGCAGTAAAATACTTTTGAACACAATAAATATCAACTCTAAAAACAGACCATCGCCACATCTGTTTTTCGAAGCTCTAATTGCCTATGTGCACGCAGCCAGAAGTACACTCTACAACAGTACACAACCTCTGTCTGCAAAATTTCTGATCCAAAACCTGTTCACGCCCAAAAGTCTCACCATTGGCTTTCAAAGCACAGGAATATTGACAAAAGCAAAACAAGAAAGACAAAAGTGAAGGTTCTGTAAGGAATTAGACAAGAGTGCAGAGTTCTTCACAGTGTTGCCCCTGAAAAGAACATATATTCTGTCTGAAATCATGGAGAAGAAGGTCATAGTGAGTTAAAGGAACAGCAGTCCTACATTTACGTTCTACCTGTATTCCATAGCTTCATCTGGATGTAAAATCTATGAGTACTCTTAAGTCCAAGATCACTGCTTCCCTCTCCAGCTTAGTCTGCAGGGAATACGCCTACACTGAAAAAGATTCTTCAACGATTTATATTTATATAATATCAAGTAACCTTATAGGATTGGGAACAGTCTCCACATCACTTAAGTAAGTGTTGTGCTGTTACAAGTAATGCCTGTTGTTGACTTTTTGACTCCCTGCTGCTGAGGAAACTGCTGTCTTGTTCCTCCAAGGGGGAAGGAATCAGACCTTTATAGACTACTGTAACTGAAACAACACCAAGTGCTAAGAGGCTGATTTCTCTGGCGTGCTGAGCAAGGAAGAACAATTTTCTAACAGGCATGGGTATTGATACCTATTGATAGGTATTTTTAGCACTAGAACAAAACCTCCTTCAGAAGTCATTGGAGACATTGACTTAAGTCCTTAGGTTAGCCTCACATAAAATGGACTAATTTCTCAATTGGAAAAAAATGGAGGAAAAGAATATATCAGGTGGTATGAATTTTGTTTAAGCTTATTCTGCTTTGAACACTTCTGAGAATGAAATACTGGAAAAATCACTATATATCACAGTTTGATTATTCATGACAGTTTTATGCATATCCAGACAGAAATGGCTGAAGATTCGTGGTCACAGTACTGCTGACTAACAATTTGAGATCCCGCCTGGTTTTATTTTCTCTTTACCCTAACTCTTAACAAGCAGGCTGGAAAACTGCTCATGCACATTTTTCAGTTCTGCAGTGATGCTCATCACCAGTACTATTAGAATCCATTTCAATGACTTGAATAAGGTAATTTCAAATTTTCACACAGATCAGAGGAGAAGAGGACAGATGTAGATGCTTGCCATAAATCATTAAGCATAAAGATAATTTGTCTTTCTCCTTTGTTGATTTTCCATGTTTTTCCAAAGTACAGTAATGGGGCTAGAGTGTGAGTGAAAGAAAATATCCTGCCTTACATGTAAATAACGTGGTGAAATGAATTTGAGAGAACTATCAAAATACCATCAGCAACAGAGTATCCTGCACTATCTCATTAAAGAACTTTTGAAAATCTGGATAGAATAAATCCAGAAAGTTACAAATTAATTATTCTTTATTAAGTCATCTTGATGTGCTAGTTGCTGCTGTCTATAGTTAGGATATTAGGTAATGTCATGAAAGTACAAACTCCCTTCTCATTACTGCTTTGGTAAGGTTGGCACCAATATCCTTAGTCCTGTCCACATGCAATTTACCTTTGGCCTCTCTTTACTAACAGGATGTTTTGCCAAACTCATGCCTTGCTTATTTTAGTGTTTAGGATTATTTTCAAGATAAAGAACTTTGGAAGCCGCATGTTTCATGGATTTCTTGAATCTCATCCCATATGTCCAAACTCAAGAAATTAGCATCAGCCACCTAAGTGAGGCAATATGGGATTTAGCATGTTATCTTCATAAACTCTGAGAGCTGGGCACCTCCATGGGACAACCGGATCCAAACAGCTTTCTGGAACCACGTGTTTTAATTGCATGCAAGAAGTGTCCATGAAAGGAACCTGTCTGCCTCAGACTCCTAAGTTTACAGAGGAAAAATCTATGTCACATTGATTATCTGAAGTGGCCAAAATTTTACACTTAAGAATGGGGTTTTGTTTTGCTTCTTTCTGTTGATTAGCCCATGCCCTTTCTGCTCTTCCTTATGAAAATGTGAGAACATACATTGCCTGTGGTTTATTCCCTGACTTTTCCCTCTTCTACTGCACAGCTCTAGATGAGAGATGATAGTTTAATTGCAACTCCTTGCATATAAATGGCATTGCTTTCAATGTTTCTAGACAGACAATAATGGCTTTGAAGGAATGTTTTGCTTCAGCTGTTGGAAGAGATACAGGAAAGAAGATTGCAACTGAATGGTATGAGAAAGGGTTCTAAAGTAATGCTACAATCTGAAATGTTCCTGAATAAAAATCAATAATGAAATGCTACAAATGCTACCTAGACCATGAACCGAAGAAAACCCAAAACAAACAAACAAAGAGGGAGCCTGGGAAAAATAAAATACCTGTTAGAAAATGCAATTTAAATTAACTTCCACAGGGAAAGAAAATAGTTTTTGTTCTGGTGAATCCAGGTTTATCAGATTACTGTGGGAATCAATTGTATAACAGCCATAACAAAGAGTCTGATAAAGACCTGAATAAATATCTGAAGTAACACTATTGTTTCTTTCTGGATAGAAGGCAATGGACAATCCAATCTTATGATTTGTTCATCAAGACATCTGTAGCCAGAATTCTATAATTCTATCCTATTTTTACCTCTTGCAAATGTAAAATCCTTTAGAAATATTTCAAGGCTGAAAGGCTTAGACAGTCATGGGATGGTTTAGCCACAGTTGTTCCCTTCAACTGCTTGGCTTTTCACTGTTTCAAGTAACTTATTTCAGCTTTAAGGATTCAGACATTGCAACTCCTCTAAGGGGCATTTAGGAAAACTGTCATAGTTAATCGCTTTTACTATTTTCAGTGTCTAATAATGTACCTCCCAAAATAGGCAGAAGATACATGGCACCTCCTTACAATGACCCTATAAACAAATGTTCACACATAATGAGAAAGTAATGAGATAGGACAGAACAGAGAAAAAAGGGAAGGTGAAATATTATTAAGATTATGTACGACTACCCAATAAAAGATCCTACATGGGCTGATGGGCTGAAAAGGGTATTTTCAAGGGACAAGTTAAATGTATATATTTCTGTATTCTATTTAGTGTAAATAACCAGCTGGCATTTTGCTGAATTTTAGTCATTCTTGTTATTTATAAGCTGCAGCTGAAACGATGCCTAAAACATTGTCGGTGTGTTTGTGGGTTTTTCTTCTCTTAGACCTTCAATATTCTAAATGATGCAATTAGTTTTTTACAGTTGGGGTTTCACTTTATATTTTATTCATTGTAAATGTATATCCATAAATACACATGCATGCACACACAGAAGTAGAAAATCCTTTTACCTAGACATTAATGACTCCTGTTTGCAAAAGATAATTTTGTTACTGCCTTGGTACCTTCTCAAATCTTAGCACGTGGACCCTAATAGTTGAATGTAAAACTTCTTATTGTATAAAATTTCTATTATCATCAGTGTACAAAAAGGTTTTAGAGAAACAAAACTGGTTAGGATGATAAGTGTACAGTTAGCTGTAATACAATTCCATTAAATCTTACTGCATTGTTTCTGTATTGATGCCATTCCATTAACTTACAGCGCGTGTGCACCCCTTCTAGAAGGAATGATGACGGTATATGTAATCTTGGGAGGAAAAGCATGTGCTTTTTTGATGACAAACCACAAAAAGAAAGAACTGAGGACTTTATTCCCAGAAACAAGAGAAGAAAGATTTGTACTATGCTCCCCTGCCCCCCCAACAACTAATGAGGAAGCTTAAAAGGCAGAAAATCACTCTCGTTAATTGCAATGTTGGTAATAAGAAGTGCATCACAATAAGGATCCTTTCTCCTCCTACCAATCTAATTATGAAAAGTTCAAGAAAGTATCTGTATGTGCAAAATCCACAACAGAAACTAGAGAAGCAACTCAGAGCTATAGCAATGCAATAACATATTCCTCCCAGCTAGGACAGTCATGTTTTGCACACAGGATATGGAGCTTCAACTTCCAGAGCTTCTGACATCATGTAAAATGTATTTTTTGTCAAATGTGTTAATACGTAGGTTAACTACCCAAAATTCTGCCAAACATGTTAATCATGCTTGCATTTTTAGTCCTGAAATTATTCTTATTTACATCAATTTTATACTTGCAGTCAGTGCTGGCAAAACATCGAAGGTCCACTTTTACACTTTGATATCCCGCAGTTCAATTAGTGTACAGGGTAAAGCAAATAGAAAACAAATTAATTTAGCAGTATGAGTGCTACAATTAACCTGGAGACGTATTTTCAAAAGTCTCATCACTATAAATGGTAAATGAGGACTAAAGGTGTCCTAATAGTGGCTAACGTAGTGTCAGTTCTGGGAAGCTTGGAATACGAACAGAAAAACATGAGGTTGAGCCAAGGTGAAAAAGAAGTAAAATGTTTTACTGCCAAAAATAAAAATAAAAATAATTACTTTTCCAAGAAGGCCATTATCACCCCAAATAAAAGGTTTTGTCTTATGTTCAGAACATTTTCATTTTTAAAATTTAAAAATAATTATATGCTAGAAAATTAATCTGTCACTATTCTAGTTCATTTCATTGTCTTAAAAATAGAAACTTTTTATTTATTTTGAAATAGAGAAGTTCGACATGTTTCAGAAATAGATTATTTTCAGATAACCCTACCTAATGAATTTGAAAATCACTATTCAGTCAGTCCACAGCAACCTGCATTTTGGTTAGTTAACTATTTAACCGAAAACTTCACCAGTCTACCTTGCATCTGGCAAACAAATCCAACCAAGGTAAGAAACAAAAAAGACACTTTCCACAACAGACTAGCCCTAATACAAACATTTGTTAAAGTATGTAACAGTGAAAAACATATTCTGAGTACAATCTTGCTGGGACACAGACTTGAGAAACAGTGGAAAGTATGCATAGACAGACTCCTTTGAAACAACCAGATGTAATGTTAAATCCAACACTCAGAACTACTTCTCCTCAGCAAAGTCAAATACAGATGTTGACACTGTGTTTCAGTTTCACGTTTAGGGGAATTTTTTTTTTTTTTTCCCCCTGGGAGAAGGGCGTAACAACGCAAATAATTTAAAATTCTAAGTGCATCTCCCACTAAACTCTCAAATCCAAGAAGAGAACAGGTTTTGTGATTTCTCAGAACCAGCTCCCCTCAAATAATCTTGTCTACTTGGAGAGTTTGCTCAGGCAAAATTGAAGAACTTCACATGTTCATCTAAGATTTCCAGATGACTGCAAGCCTGGGAATTCTGGACAAGCTCTTCATGTGCAAAACCACCCACAGACTTACTGCATATTTCCCATTATACATTGCATTTTTTATTTTTATGACCTCTTCCAGTATTAAGGTTTGTAAAACTTCAATCTTTCTTTGAGAGCAATACTTGTTGCACACTTTAATCACTTCATAAATGAAGCTGCCTCTTAAGGTAGAACCTCTGGCTTTCTGTGTTTGAGGAATAAGTATAACGTTAGAGGGAGCAGAAAATATCCCAAAATGCAAACTGCTGTTCACTTCTCTCTTCTCCCACCTTTCTTTACCAGAAGGAAACATATTTAACATCAAGTAGTATGACAGCAATATGAGTGAAAAGGCTCTCTGCTTTCACAGTTAAGTGGAAAAAAATAATCTATCTCAGGTTACAAATAATACTACAGGGGTCATAAAAATTTGACAACAAAACAAAGCCATATACAAAGAGCTAAGAAAATCTAGACTTCACAATTTCAGCTCTTCTGGAAACTTAGAGTGGGTCTTGTGTGACTTCGTTAGGATGTCAGCCACCAAACGGTGGGAAATACTACAGTAGCTTCATTCACACACAAATTTAGCTCCATATTTGAAATCAACCACGTCGAGGAAGAAAATCTTACAATATTCACTTTTAGTGTAGAGAGGGAGACCAGCTTTGAGATAACCCATGCTTGAAAAGGAAGAGGAAAATAATCACTCAGTAGAGTGCTAAGATTAAGCTCTTCAGAGACAGAATTATTTAGCCTACACACAGTGCCACACTGATATGTCTCTATTGCTTCTGGAACCCAAATTAATATCTCTGCATGATGCTGTATCATCCAAGATATATCAACTTATTTGGAGCTACATCAGGGATCTCTGATTTGCTTTGCTGCTGTGCTTTGCGTCATACAAAGTACCTCAGGAGCCGGTTGACAGAAGAATATTGTGCTGGAAAAAACAGTTCTGACAGAATCAAAATCTAAGATGTTCATGTACCTCATGGAGTCTCAGGGATGCCTGCCCACACCCCCGTGTCCCCAGGCTGCCCATTTGGCTGTATGAATTGTGAGACCTGCTGTACTTTTAGACTCCAGTGACTTGCAGGTGGCCTTAGCCACCGTGTATTCCTGAAGGATTCTTGACACCTTGTTTGCGGGCTTCAGAGGTACAACACTTCTTTGGCCCTTTGGAAACCCAGACTGACTCTGCATGAGCTGATTAGCTCTGCAGACAGGTAACTCTCCATGACGCCTGGGATGCCACGTTTCCCACATTATTGACTTTCATAGCTGACTGTTCCTGAGCCTGCTGCAAAATTAGTGGTGTAGGCAGGACAGAGAATAACCTCCCAAAATTTTTTTTAGAAGATTTGCGTCCTGCTCATCACAGGTTTTTCTTTTAATTTGTACTTTGTCCCTGATTTAGGTACTTTTTTGGTATTGGGGGTTTGTGGTTTGGTTTGGTTTTTTTCCCCCACAAGTTTGGCATTTTCATTTAAAGAAGCCAGTATAACCCCTCTTTCTTCTTTTCAATTTTCTACACCACTTTCTCCTTGTTTCCTATCACCAGCTCAAACTTGTTTTCAGCCAAAGTACTGTCTTGGGCTGAATCAGAGATAATAAATCAGTGTTTTCTTCTGGACTTATGCTTCCCTA
>NW_010268180.1:36954-44295 GCF_000690775.1 Eurypyga helias
AAAAGAGTTATAAAGTTTAAGACAATTGTATTTCTCCCTCAGCACTGTGTTTTTCTCTTGGTACTGATTATAGAAGTATAAAGAACAATTGCAAGTCAGGCCACATTCTTCCCTAAGTATAAAAGTCTTGGATGGCTTTCAGCATATTTTAATTTATCAGTTTCATGAAGGAACACAGAGTATGGAAATGTGCTCATTTTTATTAGAAGCACTGGTCTGTATTGGGATTGAACCTTGCATTAATTCTGCATTTTTTCAAGTATCTACTTAATTGTAAAGAGGAGGAACCTTTGGATCCATCATCAAAACTCCTAAAAATGTTCTAATCATAGCTATAAAACAGACAAAGGTGGACTACAAAGGATTTAAGGGGCATTTCTGAAAGGATCAAACACCCTTGTCTCTACAAGGTTATTGAAATGCTTCAAAAGATTGCACAACAATGACTGCTTTATTTTATTGCAGAATAGCTGTTTAGGTCTAATTGTCATAAATATTTACTTCCCTAAAACCTATGGACTTGGACAGATGAGCTTACCATATACTTCTGAAGATCTGAGTTTTATATGTGTCTCTGATAGACTGCTTTATACCGCCTTGAGGTGGTATTAGTTATGTAGCATGATATTAGCTGGATTAGATAGAACTGGAAGTAGAAGGACACCTCAAAACTGGTAAAAGCAAAAAAATTTCTCTGGGATACTAATCCCAGATCAAGTAGGGAGCCTGGCTCAGCAAAGCTGATGTCACTGGCAACATGCTTATGTTCAACCCTCTAAGAAAGAGGATTGAAAAAGGCAGTAAAATTGGAGAAGGGTGTGTGTGTGTGCGTGTAACTACCCAGATACAACAACTCCCTATTTCTGAAACATTCTGAAATTGGATTCTGGCTTACAAACAAAAACAGGCCCTATTTTCCATTTGGCTAGAAGCAGTGGCTTTAAAAATGCTATGTGATCAAACCACAAATGGATTTTTGTAAGAAAAGATTGACTGATAAGAAATACATTTCATTGTTTTTTTAGGAAATTGGGATAGCTTTTCAACAAAAAGAGTCCATTGTTCAAAAATGTACATGGAACAATTTCATTAGTTTGTTGTATTTGAGAAGATTGAAATATGGTCATGTTTACGAAACCTAAAAATTTTCTTACAACTTTGACATATAATATTGATAGGGTTTTTTAAGTTTACTGATATAAACAATGCAAAAACACTGACATTAAAACATGAATCATTGACTCCTATGACAGAAACAATTTAAAAATTTTTAGCAGGAGACTTTTTCCCTATGCTTACACCTACCACATCTTTTTATAAGTGCCAGTGTTTAAGAAAGTAATTTAAATTTCTCTATTCAATTGTTTTACCTCTGCAGCTCTATGGAAATGTTGCTATAAGACTGGAAACCATGACAACTGATTCTGGTTTCTGATTTCATTACAAGGTTATACCTAGGTTCATGAACATTTCACAACTGAACTTTCACAAATATGTGGTTTGATAGAACAATACTGCTTCATTTGATCGCTCAGTTTAAAGAAGCCACCATTACACTATCACTCAAATCCGATGGCTGTACTTTTTTAATTGTTGCCCAATGGTCTCACTACATTTGAAAAAAGGCCAAGCAGGAAATCCTCCAGATATAAAACACACTCAAGAAATAAATTGTGTGGGCTTGTGGCCTTAATACACACCATTATCTAAACCCAGACCAAGTTGGTCACATAAACATACTGCTTTGAAGAGTCACACTTTGTTAATTCTCTGTTTTTAATATTCATTTCCAACTTCCTCTAAGTCACCAGGAGAAGTGGAAAGGGCTGAAGTTGCTGCCATTCTTTAGCATGGACCTATTTTTTTGTTGCAAAGTCTTCATGAAATGTACCACATGCTGGGGAAGTGCACTAAACATCAAGCTGTCACCTGGACCAGTATCACCTTTCCTTTTCATCATGCTTTTGAGAATGGAATGCCTTAACAACTGACAGTTTAGGACTGTTAATCCTGACAATTTAAGAGTTCCTTACACGTAAGAATACATCCAAACCAGTGGCAGAATTTTAAGTACTGTATTAGCTGGGTTCAGCAATTCTCCTCTCATTATGTTTATATTTGTGATTACAGTCTTTTGCTTCTGATCCTTTTGGTCTGGATTGGAAGAAGCCTAAAAAGTGATCTGGAATAGGTGACTTCCACAAGTCTCCAGTCTGAAGGACTGGCAGAATCACTCTCAGGAGAGACTGTTTTTCCTAATTCACTGCTAAATGCTGACTGCCATAATTTGCTGTATCAATTATTATGCTAGTGCTTTAGGAGCAAACCAAAAACTAAAGAATTGATATTAGACTGAGAAGAACCAAATCACAGAAGAATAAGCTTTAGAATTACTTTGCATTCTGACAATCTGTTCTCTCTTGAATCCTTTGTGACTGATGGTTACTGGAAGCTAAATTTGAGAGAAGTTGACCACTGACCTTGATCAGTCATGACCATTACAGTCCTTCCTTATTTTTCACTGGCAAGGACCTGCAATTCCCAAGAAGTTTCTGATGTTCCCAGACTGTCTAAGCTGAAGTTTTTCAGTCAGAATCACAAAGTGTTATTATTAACCTTCATTTTCAGAAGGGAATGTTTGTTCCAAAAATATTGATGATTGCAAGATTGATGTATACATAAATATTTGCATTCTGACATGTAATTTGAGAAAAGGCCAAAAAGGTTTAGTTAGAACAGAACCATTCTTTTTATCATAGTGCAGAATTTAAAACAGCTCCATGTCTGTTTCTCAATGACTGATATATTTTATCAGCTCTCATCTCTGACTATGTTTCTTCCTTTCCTATTTTTCTTTCAACTTCAATCTTAGTCTCATTTCTACTATGCACAAACTTTGTTTTCAGCACTGAAGATTGCCACTTCTCTTTCTCTTTAAATCCCTCTCCAGCTCACTTTCAGCTAACAGCAGTTTTGCAGCTGTCATTGGCTTCATCAGAAGAAAGCAGGTGAACCTGAGGTTCACCTACATTCTAGTGCTTGGGAGTTACAGAGAACTTGGGAAGTAGATTAAGATCAACTCACAGAAAATAATCCATTAATTTGGTTCACCAATTTGAAACATGTCGCATTTCATTTTAACATTTTAACTGTGTAAGTACACTGTTATCTCCAACTGAACTCAGTGAGGAATGCACGTGTTCAGTAACTCCACCAGTTATTATTATAATATACTCCTATTGTTTGTTGCTTGTTGAGATAATGAGCAGCTTCTGCCTGGGAATCGATATAGGCTCTATGCACAAGTCAGAATCCAACATATGGCACTGCCAAACTATTATATGCAATCCAGCACAACCTAGAGCAAAGGTAGCTTGTAAGTTTTCCTGAGGAGTCTCAACTCCTGAAAAAAGTACAGACAACAGCCAGCTTGTGATGGATATCAGTATATTACCTCAGGAAATAGAAAGGAAAGTGGAAGGACCTTGATTATATATAAAATATATATATTTGTAGTATCATAGACTTGGTTCATGTATGTGTGCCTTGTGGAGAGATAGGGAAGAAAATAAATTTCTTGCCTGTACTTCACTTGTAATTTCTTAGGATAGACCCAGCCACCTCATCCTTTGCCACTGACTTCCAACTAAGTTTGGGCTTGTTTGTTCTCTTGGATCTTGGTATGGCAACGAAGAAGCTCTCCTACAGGTCTCTACTACTTCACACCCTAAAATGTATAGTGAAATTAATGGTATAGTGAAATTAATTAGTACCTTCACAAAAATACAAACAGTAGAGTGAAGTCCTGGATCTACTGTAAGTGAAGTTTTGCTACTGACTGTAATAGGATCAGGGCTTCTCTCAGATTCTTTATAAGCTTTATCTTTACAGGTTAGGGATTCAGCACATCCACCAGAACCCAAAAGTACAAACAAGAAGAAGTGAGAATGAACAAGTATGGTACTGCCCCTCAGATACATCTGGACAGGAAGACAAGTACTGTGTTCCTCATCTTGAAAGGCTCCTAGAAATAACTTTCAGGTGTGCACCTGTTTCTGTGATGTTACTTCATGCACTCCATAAAGGATTTATGTGTTTAAAAGCAAAATATTAGCCTTGCATTTAAAAATAAGCCCATGTTTTTAATTCTTTGTCTAGACAGTGGTTCCAAAAAGCCCATTCTATTTTCAGTCATCCCGAAATTCATAGGCGGATTTATTGTAAAATATTAATGGCCATGACTTCAACCATGGTCTGGACTATCAGCAAGGATAGCGTCTAATTACCAGGCCTGACTGGGGTTCATCTATTGCCTAACGTTTTACCTTAAACTTCTCCCCTCTCTAGCTTTACCTCATTGGTCCTTGTCCTGCCATCTTCTAAGGCTTTATAATTCTATGTTTTATTTTTATGGTTACCTTGAAGGTGTTTATAGACTGTAGAGGGTATTTATAGACTTTGATCATGTCCCCCCGGAGACTACTCTTCTCCTGGTCATATATTAGTTTAGCTCCCTTAGTATTAGCTCATATATCTCATTTTCTTATCCGTGCACTATTTTTGTTGCCCTTCTTTATATCTTCCCCTGATTGTTCTGTGCACTTCCATACTGTAAGAACAAGGATAATACAGAATACCTAATACAGGAGAATTCCAGGTGTTTTTTTCCTCCAGTGCTATGCAAAGCAAAACAATTACTGGATAAACCTTACACATTGTTCTCTCTAGCACACTATTGGTTGATTTTGCAAAGTATAGTTTTAAACAGGCCCAGCTCAGCTCTGGAATCTATTTTAGGCAATACCATTTTGTGGGGCTGAACCCTTTGCTTTTTTTCCTATATTTTCAATGGCCAAGTAATTTTATTTCTGTATCTTGCCCTCACACAATCCAGAGTTTTCATGTGGGTTCTCACACTGCTGTATTTCAAAAGCAAGGAGGAATACAGAGAGTTTCAATTTAAACCCAAACCTTTAAATACATGTGTACAGCACTGGCTTTTACGTTCACCAGCCTGCTGCCCTATATTATATTATGGCAGCTGCCCTATAGTATATTAATGGCAGCATTGCTCCTAATTTCAACAGAAATAAAGTCAGTCCCTGGGACTGGGTGATATCCCCTGGATAAAACAGGACTCTTGTGTTCTAATGACAATTGAAGTAGCACTTCTTTTTCTGGTCTTATTTCTGTTAGATCTTTGCCTGCCATGTCAGTATGCTTTTCAATAACAGACAAATACCATCACTGCCTTTGTATAAAGGGGTTAACTATGAATGAGTTCTTGACTACTTGCTTATATAGACTGTGCTTATATAGACTGCTTTCGTCCCCAGTTAACCTTTCATACAGTTCCCCAGCTCCACTTAGGACTACAGTCTGAAAATCTTGCACGTCCTGCATAGAATTTTATCCCTTGAATAGTCCTGCTAGTTTCATGAAGTAAAGCACTATTCAGATAGAGGGAAAAATGCTGAATTAATATCACATATTATTTTCAATATTCTGATCAAGTACAGCTAATATAAATCCTTTTATACGTTTTATTGTTGCTGCAGATACTAAAAGCTTTTTTTTTTTTTTCAAGAACAAAGCAATACCAGTGCTCCAACAACTTATGTGTAGAAAATGATTACATGGTGAAGAAAGTCATTCAGATTTCGATGCTTTATGTAAATAATCCAATTACGCAATTAGATAAAGCCTAGTTAACTAGGGTTAAAACACATGCAATCAAATGGTGCACTTATTAAGTGGAAATTTAGTTTGTCATCTCGCTCACAAGCATAATTAGGTTGTAAAATGAATCTATATGTAAATAAGTGGAGTTCTTGTATTTAAGGATAAACAAAAATCAGAGATGAGCCATCATAACTTTAATTGTCAAAATTTATTTTTCATAGAGAGTAAGTTCATAAAGAGGTTTGAAAAGAGCCTATTTCCGGACCAGAAACTAACAAGATACTCAGGTTTTTGCTACCCTGCCTCCTCATGTGCTATGTTTAGAATGACACATTGAAGTTACTTATGAATCTGCTTTGATATAATTTCAAAGTTATCCTTCTTGTTTATCTACCACTATATGTTTACACTAGTAAGTTATGATATTCCCTGGAGAACCTAACTCAAATAAATTTATTTGGCACATGTTTATTTTGAAATGATGAAATTTTGAATTTAGAAAATTGGTTTAGTTTCTTTGGGACTCACAGGGACCTGGCAGAAACTTAAAAAGTGAAGAAGCTGAGGAACAGGCCCTCCCAATGTGTTTTCAGCTTGCACCACAGAAGACACAAGCCCGTTAAATCAGCTGTCAAACCCTTTAGATATTTTCTGTCTTGCAGTCTACAGTCAGGAGACATGTTACAAGGATTCAAAACCCTGCAAGGCTGGTGGCTGTAGATTCGCCGCCTTTTTTTTTTTTAATGGCTTTTTGTTTTTTGATTATAAAAGAAAATTAAACTGAACCGTGCACTGGCCATAATTACAGTAGTAATCCACTTCATACCAATGTCTTGCTGGTTTATCCTTCACTGACAATGAAAAACACCCACAGCACCCAGCCAGGTAACTTCTGGAAGCGTTTTAAGTGCTTGTCTAGAGCTGGATAGGAGCTTTTATGAGATTAAGTCTCCCACTGCTCTTTTGTACTCTACCTCTTCAGCAGAAGGACATGAGTTCATTCCTGCCTGTATTTTTAATCAAATTTATGACCTTTAATTTCAGGTGGTTGATTTTTGTAAATCTTCTCATTTTTTGTGGTAATAACAAAGCATTTAAAATAAATACTAGCTAGGAAAGCAAACCTACATCAGGTCATTAATATTATCCTCTGCGCAGCAGCAGATCAGCAAGGTTTGTTTCAGAACTGGCGAGGCCTAAAAATCACTCCAGGATAAAAACACCTGACATAACTTGGAATAGACTGCCCAGGGGGCTTGTGCTGGCCCCAGCCCTCGTTATCAGTTATTTTTGAGAAACATTATTCAGGAACGAAACGCGTGAGGTGACATCCATGTCAGGCCTGGGGTGTGAGCTCTGCCTGCCCACTGCTCCGCGGAACTAGGAAAAGCCATGCCTGGGGCAGCTTCAGGCTCCCCTTCGAGGTGGCACAGGCACACCTACCACCCCATCTGCCCCTCTGAACACTGGTGCCCGGCCCTGCGGCACGGGTGGGCTAACGGACTGGGCTTAACCGGGAGCTGGGCTGGTAGGGACTCGCACGGCGCCTGTGCCTCAGGTGGGGCTGAAACATGGCGGGCACGGCTGGTTCCACCCGGCTCCCCAGGCGCTGGGCACAGCCCCTCACACGCCAAAGCGCCGGCACGGCCGGGGAGGCCG
>NW_010268181.1:0-26048 GCF_000690775.1 Eurypyga helias
GGATGTATTCCATCGGGTCCCACGGGATGGCAACTTTGCCCGTTTCTTCTCATTTGGCCTTTATCATCCTGGATAGACTAAGCGTGCATCTCGTCAGGAAGCGCTTGACAACGCAGCCTATCTTATCAACTCAGCGTGCACAGCTCGGGATGGCAAAACAGTTAGTATGAAAGCAAGAACCAGAACTGGGGATAAGGCCCCAGACTATTTCTACACGTGGATGAGTCCATAGCGGGGATGAACGGCTCCCTTCTAGCAATCCTGGAAAGTGAGAAACCTGTACCCGCAACTGTGGGTTTGGGTGTCACAAAACTTGAAACTGTCCTTCGACGGGTCTGCTTCTGCACATTTCCCTCACTCTGTCTGCCAACGCTGCACTGTGGTGGCTACTTGCCAAATTCTGCTCTCAGTTACACCACTGTAAAAATTGTAAGAATAAACTCCATTAAAGTCAACAAGCCACAGTGAGATTAGATGCTTGTGTTTCAGAAACCAGCCAAAGTTATGCCTTTGCAACCGAGAGCAGAATTTGTCCCTCATGCAGCAGCAAGGCCCGTGGCACACAGCTCCTCAGAAGTGTTTCCCAGCCAACCCCAAACTCAACACCCCATTATCATCTCCTTGGCCAACCTGAAACACAGCCACGCTCCAGCTTGAGGAGCAGCTGAGACCCCAGCGTGTGCCCTGAGTAGCGTGCGCAGGTTTTTAGGCTCACAGAATCCCTGCTCAGTCAAATGGGAGATTAAAATTCCTTCGGACCCACGCAGGTCTGGCACTCAAAAAGTGCCAGGGCAAACCTACTTAGCTGGTATTTTTGCACCGCTGACAAAAAGGACTTCCCACCAAGATTTACAGATAGTTATACTCGTTTGAATTATTCCCTTGCCATAAAACTCCTGCACTGACATTTTTGTCTGCATTGGACAAAAATAGGAAAACATTACGACGATAAATTGTATGCTTAATATGTGGCTTTCAAAACACACTAAATCCCTAAAACTGAGCTCAAATTACATAGGCTGTGATGAGGTTTTCAGACAAACATAGCCACATGCTTCAATCCACACAAGGAAAGAAAATACAATGATGTCATGGTCCCGGCTCCAGTTCCTACATTCCCCTTCGTCTCCTCCTCTATCTCTGCCCCAGATTAGCCCACCCTCCACTTTTCACAGCAGAAAACTATGGGCAGCAGACAATCCTTAGTCATACAAGAAGTCCTTGTGAACTTTTATCTTTAGCTCTCTCAAGCCTTAGGCTGACTCCCAAGCACGTTTCCTTCCCAGGGGGAGGTTTGCATGGGGGTACCCTGGGGGTACCCACGTGCAGCCAGCGGCACTCTGACCTCCACGGGGAAGGATTAGTTATCACATCAGGGTCGCAGTGCTCAGGGGAAGAGCCACCTGCTAGGCTGGGGCACGCTCATAAAAAGCCTGGGTATCCTGGGAGAAAGAAACATCACTGGATGGGGAATAAAAGCTCTTTGGAATGGCCCAAGGTCTTTCACACCTCTTTGCTTCATCTCCCACCCAAAATCTGGTCTTGTCCTTTTAAAGGGAACTGTGAACACAGCCCGGTCCAACAGCTCCCTAATGCCTCCTCTCAGGCTGTAACGGAGGAGTCACACTGAGAGCAGATGCAGCTGGATGGATGCTCAACAGGGACACAGGGTACCAGCACTGCTGCAAAAGGAAATGGTCAGCCATAAACTGCAGTCTGGATTTCAAACTTACCCACGGGCAGCATCTCTAGTTACAGACAAGAGAGCAAATTGATCCTTTTATGCCTGGCCACATATATCCCTGTCAATACGGAAACACCTGGTAACACCCTGAGCCGTTTGCATTAGCTGAGGGTGGCACAAACCACAGAGAACAGAGACCTGCTCTGCTACACTTACACGTGCTGCAGGAGATCAAGTGCCCACGCGGGGAAAACCGGTGTTTGCCACCTTCTTGGGATGAGAGATCACCCCCATAGCACATCCATATTCCAGCTGCTGCAGATAACTTCTACAGCCTATCCACGGCATATGGCACATGGATGAACACGTCATTAAGACTCAAACTCCACCTAAAAAGCTTGGGGCAGGGAGGAGAGTAAAGCATGAAAAAGCCAATCTCTGAATAACCTGGGCTGACAGGAACCCAGAGAGTTGGCCAATACACCTGGCCAATACCCATTATTATTATTAATGGCAACACACCCATCTGTAGGAAGGGTTGCAGGTGGTTGTAACACAATGTTCACATAATTCCTGCCCGGCTATTTTATTTATTCAAAAGATCTGCTAATCATCTATCAACACTTTACAACTTACCTGGAAATGGAAACAACACAAATTGCAATCAAATTTTCAGAGCAAGCAGCTCTCCTGCAGAATCCCTCCTTGCAGCAAACAAGAGCAGACAGCACTCGCCCAAGATTTTTTAAAGTGAATTTCAAAGCAGATTTCAAAAGAAGAATATTCTGTTCTTTACCCTCAGTTATCAGCTGGTAAAAAATGAAATTCATAACAAAAAAATTAACTAATGCTACATTCATTAGACCCTACAGTTTGGAAACCATCAAAACTAGCTTCAGCCTAGGGGAAAAGATCACCATGTTCTTAAAAAAATCCCTCAAAATTCTCCCTTTTCAAAGTTAACATTCTTATTTTGCAGCACTCAAAAATACTAAAAAAAAATGTATTTAACAAACCAGTTGAAATATTTCACTTCAAAACCAATTTTTACCCAGACCCACCCTGCCCAAATTCATCGATCACGGCTCCAGTTTTAAGCTATTTCTCCCTGGGTTTCCCCACAGAGATCCTCTTTCCTGTCTGGAAATTTTGTCTGAGTGCAAGAAGAGAGAGCTGGCAATTTGTGCAAGACTTTTGGGACATCCAAAATCTCAGAAGTCAGTATGAACTGCACACATGCAGCTCACGTTCATCCATAAGAAAACCACCAAACAACGTACAATTTCATCCAGTACATGAAACCCCAGCTCCAGACAAGTGTAGTAAATCCATCACATCCCAGGTGCAGAGGATATTCTCAGCACAGCAGACAGAGAACGTGCACAAACGTCCCGAATGGAAACAGCAGCACTTTAACTCATTATATACAGTCTGTTCAGGGTCTTCCAGTCATCCATAAGAAAACCACCAAACAACGTACAATTTCATCCAGTACATGAAACCCCAGCTCCAGACAAGTGTAGTAAATCCATCACATCCCAGGTGCAGAGGATATTCTCAGCACAGCAGACAGAGAACGTGCACAAACGTCCCGAATGGAAACAGCAGCACTTTAACTCATTATATACAGTCTGTTCAGGGTCTTCCAGGGCAGGGATCATTTACTGGGTTGTAAAGCAAATTTTTATTTCCATTATTGCTTCTCTTTCACAGGACATGTCACACTAGTACCATTAAAAATGAGGAGACAGTCTATACCACAGCCTCTTAATTCATACCCAGTAGACTGGAGTTTTTTGAATAAAGATTTAAAAGTGAAAACCATTTGAATCTACCTAATTTCTCTTTTTTCCCAGCTGGCTACTGAAAAAAAAAAAAAATGCAAAGGGGATTTTTTTTTTTCCCTGCAAAGCCATCAATTTAATCTGCTTTGAAGAAAAGATTAATTAAACTGAGCCTACAACCAGCTCCAGATGCACCAGATCTGACTTCTCAGCAGAGGCACCAGAGCTAGGTTGTCTCGGGGTCAGGCAGTCACAGCTCCTCAGCACCAGGGCATGAAACTGCCATCCTCACTGTTCCCAGTTGGGTTAAAAATCAAAATCTCAGAAAACCAGCGTGTTTCTGGCTCCCACGCGAGTGAGGTGAGTGCCCTCCCAGGAGCTGCCTCCCAGTCGGGGCAAGATGCACAGCAAATCCCTGCAGAAGCGCTGGTCCCCGACCCACCACAGCTCAGCGTGTCCGTGCAGGAAAGACGGACATGGTATGCCAAGAGGCAAGCACTGATGGATGGGGAAAATTACTCAGTTGGTATATTTTTAAAGACTGCCTGCAGGAGATACCCGTAGATCCCATCCTCTTCCCATGTGGCTCACTAACTGCAGGAGACTCAGGCTGGATTTTGCAGCCTCTAATCCCACCACGTCTGTAAAACCAGTTTGTCTCCTCACGTCTCCCTCATTAAATGTTACAGAAGGTTTCAGCAGCTTCACTCCACCAACAGCCTCCTATTTGGACTTAAATCATCATGAATTGCCCACGGTACGCAGTTTGACACTTGCACTATGCAAGTTTCCCAGACTTAAAGGAAATTTTCCTACTTGGACAGGGGAGCAGAAGGTATGGAAACTGCTCAGCAATTACTGCTGAATCTGGAAAATAACTTTATTTCTTTGTTTCAGCTTCTACTACTTAAAAACCACACGTTTGAGCTGTCTGCGCTCCCCAGCCCCACATTATGGGAATTCAACCTTTCCAAGAAATGCCTCAGGGGTGGCTGAGGGTTACAGAGAGACGGACCTATGGATCAACAACCTCTGATACAGGTTCCAAACAGCGGGTGTGGCAGAGCTTTTCCTCTAGTCTTTCAGAATCATTATTTTTTTCTTGTTTGAAGAGCAGGCTGCGCTGTGAAGCGAGGAGTTTGCTCCTCGGTGCATCTACGCAGCATTTCGCAGACAGACAGGAGATCTTTGGGCTGTGCTCCCTGCCAGCTGGACATCAGCCAGCCCTGAACTGGAAACCACATAACCATGTGGTCAGAGCTCGCACAGCCCTGGAAATGAGGATGCTGATCACTGCTTCTCACTTTTCTGCAATCCAAGAATGATCAAACTTTCCCTCCGTCCTCCCCCTTTTTTTTTTTCAGGCCACAAAACCATTTTGTGCAGTGATTTTCCTTCAAAGCCACCTAAGAAGCAACTTAAACTCAGCACATCCAACTATGACTCATATTTCTTCCACTCTTCTACCCCTCTCTGGTTTTATTTGGCTATATTTGTGTCTTTTGGGGTTTGTTTTTCCAATTCTTTTGTGTTCTCACCCTCTGGCCCCCAACCATCCACAAACACCCGGCTGAGCTGTCTTCAACTGCCTGAGTCTCCCTCCTTGCCGATTTTACCACATGAAGGCAGAAAACAGTCTTTTCTATCACCCACTAGACCAGAAGCAAAAAATTCCTGGTTTTCTGCATAACTTCCCAGAAAAAATTTCAAGCTGATTGGCCGTGTTGACGTGAAATCGCAAGATCCAAATCACCTTTCAGGGTAAATACCAACTGAGACAAAAAGTAGGCATGTGATTTAAGAGTTCATAATCAGTATGAACATGAAAAAAACCCCAACTATCTCAACTGCAAAGAGCAATGATGACAGCTATTTTCAAGCAAAGTTAGAGTTAATGTTTAATTACTGTGGATGCTGCTTTTGCAGGGCAGAAGTGGATCACACACTGGGTTACAAATCCAGTATGAAATTCTTACCACAGAGGTTTTTCAGGAAAACAGCCCAAGTGGCCTGAGTGAGGATGCGTGTGGTTTTAGTTTTTCTTTGTAAGGGCTTATTACCAATATTAAAGGAATGTCTTATTTGTGCCAAATCCAGGGAGAGAATGGTGCTACCGCCACTCTCAGAGGACTCAAAAAGGTCATCTTAAGTTTCCAGAGAAAATTGGAAATCTGGCAAGTAAATTTAAAAAGAAGTGGAGAATAAAATTAGACCCAACCAAAATAATTTTTACTTTTGCTGGCACCATTTGATGGAATATTTTACATGCAGTAGAAGGACTGGATCTAACCGAGAAAGAAGGAGCTGCTATACCAATCCCATTTCCATGACCCAATCCTGCACAAGCCAAACTGCCATGAACTCAATTGCTCAGCAATAGTCCCAGCAACATGCTGCAAGATCAGAAACATGAAACACAACCGTTCTTCTCATGGGGGAATACAAACAAATTACATACCTAAATTTTCAGGCTGGCTGTTGATCAAGATGGGCCAGTTTGACATAACACGGGCCTAATTTCACATGAATTAATCACCTGCAACTAAGCACCAGGGTTATTAAATGTTTACTTTCACCTGTAACACTGTGAACCAGCAGGACAAAAACCCTATGGCAGTGTTCACGTTATGAACAGCCTTTGTCCAGCTCGGTTCTCCTCAAACCAGTACATCAGCTCCCCCACCCTGATGCAACAAGTCTTGGTCTATGTCAATCTTGGACGGATTTTGAATGAGGAGGTGTTTCCACCAGCCCCCTCAGTCATGCAGGACTCTGCTCCTCTGTTCATCTCAGGACCCAAATGTCACTGTCGAGGGATGCTACTGAGCTGCCTATAGAATCATAGAATCATAGAATGGTTAGGGATGGAAGGGACCTTGAAAGATCATCTAGTTCCACCCCCCCTGCCATGGGCAGGGACCCCTTCCACTAGACCAGGTTGCTCAAAGCCACATCCAGCCTGGCCTTGAAGACATCCAGGGATGGGGCATCCACAGCTTCTCTGGGCAACCTGTCCCAGTGCCTCACCACCCTCTCTGTGAAGAATTTCTTCCTGACATCTAATCTAAACCTCCCTGATTTCAATTTATACCCATTACCCCTTGTACTATAGGTATACCATATCTATATGTCATTTAATGCCATTTAAGACTCTCTCTGCTTTTCCACCCAACTTTCAGGTCCCACAGGGTGCCCATTCCCAGCACATCCAGTGTCACTTCTGCCAGCTCTGGGGCCCCCAACATCAGAAGGATATAGACCGGTTGGAGCGAGTCCAGAGGAGGCCACAAAGATGCTCCGAGGGCTGGAGCCCCTCTGCTATGGGGACAGGCTGAGAGAGTTGGGCTTGTTCAGCCTGGAGAAGAGAAGGCTCCGGGGAGACCTTATAGCCACTTCCAGTACCTGAAGGGGCTACAAGGAAGCTGGGGGGGGCTTTTTACAAGGGCCTGTAGTGACAGGACAAGGGGTAACGGGTTTAAATTGACAGTGGGGAGGTTTAGATTAGATATCAGGAAGAAGTTCTTCCTGGAGAGGGTGGTGAGGCACTGGAACAGGTTGCCCAGAGAAGCTGTGGATGCCCCATCCCTGGAAGTGTTCAAGGCCAGGCTGGATGAGGCTTTGAGCAACCTGGTCTAGTGGAAGGTGTCCCTGCCCATGGCAGAGGGATTGGAACTGGATGATCTTTAAGGTCCTTCCACCCCAAACCATTCTGTGATTCTTCGTGGCTGTTTGCGATACCCTGAGACGTCCCAAAGGGCACTGAATACCTAAATTTAGGTAAATGCATCCAACCGTTGTAGGTGCAGTGAATCGCACTCAGCATTTCTACTGCCTTTAAAAAGATGAGTAATTCCTGAGAAACAGTGGATTTGTTGGAAAAAAAGCAGTATTTTTCACAATCTCTGCAGATCCTGCAGTGCACAAGGTGAAGAGGGAATGTGTCCTTTCTTACATTTCCTTAAGATTTTGAAGGACCACGAAGTTTTATACAATCTTATCAGCCTCAGATGAGAGCAAACCCAAATTACATGCAAGAAATTGGTTTTGTTCAAGGCCCAATTTATTGCCTTGGGTTATTCTTTCTGCTATAGTCCTCTTCCCAGAAAGGCTAAAGCTATCCAAAAATAAAAAAGCAGCACATTTCCTTTGCCTGTGATGGTGGAAAGTTATTTTTCTGAGCACTCAGGGTTTATTTTATTTTTAAAGGACTGCTCGATTAAATAGGAACCTATTAATATATTGAGCTTTCTCATTGCATTTTGAAGGGCATTTTATGAAGGTTGGTGTTCCTTTATTGCAGTTTTTATGGAATCGAGAAAAGTATCAACAGTGTGCTAAGCTAAATAGTTTTTTCCCCTCTCACCCTGCCAAGATACTTCTGCACTGATGTTTTAGAAAATGGCTTAAAAGGCCTCTGATTCACACTCGATGTGGCTTGTGTTGGGTGGGCACAGGACACCGAGGGTCAGGAGTCCAGAGCTGCAACCCCATCCCCACAGCTCGGGCTGCCCCGTTTAGGCAAACCGGTGGCAATTCCTGTTGGCAGCCCTGTCCCAGCAAGCCTGAGGTCTGACCCACAGCTCCCATCCCATCCAGTTGCAGTGGCTGGGAAAACCATGGGCTTTTACACCTGCTGCGATGAACGCTGGGCGGGACTGCAAAGCTGGGCCCCTGCATTATCTCTAAATGTACAGAAATACAGAGGCCAACCGCTCAGGGCTGTGGTCACTTTTCAGAAAAGCAGTCCATACCCACCAGGAAAACAATTTAGTATTTAATACTTTGCCTCCTGCTTAAGTTCCCTTTGATTTCACACCCCTAACAGGACTTCAGCATGTGCCTGGGGATAAGCACACATGGCAGCATGCATGAGCAAATTAATCACGCACTAACCAGGGTGAAACTTAACAAATGCTTTAGTGAACTGTGATTTTCCTTAAATCACTAAGGAAAATTCACTCCAGGAAAACCTCTACGCTCAAGTAAAATTGCAGTTGTCACATGCTTTGCTAATGGAGCAGTGGAAGTGTCTCATAAGAGGTAAAAAGCTGTGCTAATAAAATCTGAATGGAAAGATACAAATATTTGGACCCAAACTCAGGAGGACATCAGTGGTTTGCTAAATGCAACACCTTGAGAACACCTGCATGGTTTCTTGAGCACGGCTGCTCTCCTTCCCACATTCTTTTCCCCCAGGGCTCCTTGCTTATAGCAGTCATAGGTGGAAAAGTGAGACCTAACAGATATTCACCTTCCCTGCAAGCTTAAGAGGAATTTGACAGGACATCCATCAGCTGGCACTGTTCTTCAAAGTGGAAAAAGACAGAGTGTTTTACCTTCCAACTATATAACTTTGCATAATAAAACTGTTTAGACTTGGAGATTTTTCTGATGAATGTCAAATGCTCTACAGCAGCAGCCTTCACCAGCAGATTTAAATCATGCAGCTTAAATGAAAGCCCGCTCTCCAATTTATGCACTAACTTTACTTTTTTTTATTGAGAATCAGAGAAAAAAACCTGAATGCACTTTGCCAACAAAAAGGCTTTTTGAAACAATGACGCTGAGGTGACTGGAAACACAACTTTATTCCTGCTACTTTTTTTTCCCCGTGAAGACAACCCTCCACTTGCTTACATTTGTTTTTTGAAGGTGTTTCAAGCAGCTTCTTGCATTGTGGCCACTGTGGCTACCTGCCATGCTGACTTCAGTTACTGAACGGATTTTCAAGAGGCACAAACATTGTTAGACATTCAAAAATAGAATTAACGGGTAACTAACACATCACTAATGCTACAGATGTATCTTTGAGGCAAGACCACGTTGCCTTATCACTGACAGGCTCTTTGGGCAGTACAAATCCTTACCCACTGCTCTGCAAATCCCACTCTTGGCAGTGTGATGCTAAACCCGCTGTTATTTCTGACTCCCACTCACAACCTGGATTGCACCGGAGGGGAAAACTGCCTCGTAGCTTCACAGTTCCTTCCAATTGCCTCCCTAATGTCCATCCCACCAGTGAACCAATACTGGAAAATCCATCAAGAGGCTGGAGTTGAGAGCTCAGAGACATTTCTAGGTCTTTCTGCCCTGCTGGGATTCCCAGCACACTGAAAGAGCACAGCAGTTTCAGAAAACAAAATGCATTTTGCTTGGGTTTACCTCTTGTCCCATTTCTAGTGTTTCTGAGGTAGGCCAATCCACCTCTTTTTGGAGTCAGTGGTATTTTTAGGAAAGGGAGCAGGTTCCTGCAGGTACATGTCCCACACAAAGCATCATCTGCAAAACACCAGCATCACAGCTGAATTCCCAACACACTCGGATACATCTTGTGGACAACAGGGGAGACTCATACCATATTAGCATGACAAAACCACCACTTTACATAGTACATTTTGAGCATCTCGCATAGCAAGCTTTAATTAGACAGATCTCCAAGTGAGCTGCAAAGTGGGTCGGTGACTGACAGATAGGGAAACCAGGCCATAGAGGTGCTGCAACTTTTCCAAGGTCATAAAAAAGCACAGTGGCAAAATCAGAAATGAAACCCAAATCTCCCGAATCGTTATCTAGTGCTCTTCCACCCAATAAATGTCTCTACCACCAGTCCACATTGGCTCCAAAGCTCATGACTTCACCAAGTCTGGCTCCTGAACTTTGACCAGCTGCGGGTACCACTATTGGGAGAATAGCAACAGCAAGGGCACTGGGCCAAAGAAACTGGTTGGCAGAGTAAAAGGAGAACCTGAGCTTTTGCAGTTACCCTCATGTGAGCTCTTATACACATGCACAGCCAGGAAGGGTCTCCATATTGAAGTTTTCTACTGAATCCTGCCCACTTGAGGTACCACAAAGACAACTCCAGCTCAAGTACTATCCAGCCCTGCTGGGATGTCAGATATTTCACTTCTAACACTAAACACGCCCATGTCCCTGTCTTCAATGCTATTTGGAGGACTCATTTCCCTGCACGACCCCACTTCTCCTCCCTGTCGCTGCCACGTGAGCAGCACGGAGAGAAGGAGAGGAATCATAAGCATCTGAAAATTAGTTTCATGCTGTCTCATTGACAACAAAGGGCAACTCTCACTGTTTTTACTGGGAGTAGATAAAACCCGACCTAGATACTTTTTGACACTTGCCTGCACTTGTCATGACCAGAGACAATGTCAGGAACCGGAATTTCTATTGTGTTTCGCAGTTCAGACACGGACACGGCAACTGCAACAAAATCTACCGTAAAGGCTGATGTCATCTAATAAGAAGGACTGAGCTGAGGATGGAGAGCTAAACTCAACGTGACAGTGGGCTACACAAAAAGGAGGAATTTGTTCTGTACTCTCATGAGACAGCATGCATTTTCCTTCTTGCATCCTCAGCAGACATCTCATCCAGTGCCTGCCCAGGACTGCTCCTGCTGATAAAAGCTTCGTATCAGAACACACTTGGCTATGTTAAAGCTGACAAGAAGCCCATCAACCTTCCAGATACAGTAAGTGATTTTTAAAGATGACTTATCTTGACTGTTTGTTAGACAGAGTTTCATGTCAAGGCTACAAGCAGATCTAAAAGTTTATTCCACATCCCTCCATGATTAAGGACTGCCAAATATAAACCCAAAGACTTGCACTTCGCCCAGTCTGGGAGCTCCGGTGTGTTTGCAGACACATCAATAATAAATTAAGAGAGGCCAACATGGACACAAGGCCTGATTCTTGTCTGAAACATGCTATGTGGAATAAACTGTATTAATCTAGATATTAAATTATGTAGGTATAAGGTCTTCCAATGTTCAAACTCTGTGCTCATTTATTTCAGAGGAAAAGAAAAAAATCGACCTAGTACCTTGCTAAAACCCTGCAATTTGTCTTCACAGACCACGATACACACAAATATTCAGAAAGAGCCACAGCAGAAACAGATGCCAGCAGATGGTATTATCCTGAACAAAATCAATTAAGGACATTTACAATATGTCAAAAGTGCAGCTACAAAAACAAAGTGTAGACCTGTACATCTGTTTCGTAATGAAGCCATGAGTATCTGACAGCCAGCAAACCACAAGATAAAGACTCCAGCAACAGCAGTAACAGATAAGAGAATACCGTACGTATTCAGATTCTTCAGCAGTCACCAGAAAATACAAGATGTTAGCAGAAACCAAGTACCCAGATACTGGAAGTCCATATGTCACACATAAATGTGGCAAAAATATAAGCATACAAGTTTACGGTATCACAGATTTTGTAAGGACTGTGATTTGCTCAAAAACTGTAGTAAGAGAGTCATATGGCAATGGTCAGTTAAGAAATACTGTCCTCCTCCACGGTACAATCCACTGGCACATTTAAAAGGCTGCTGGGAACCCTGTCACCTTGCCTGAAATAAGGAGAAGTGGTCACAGTTCCCTAAAAGCTGTTTACATCACCTCTACTGAGAAGCTGGTGACATACAAAGTTAGAGGCACAATTAGGTATGCAGCCAGGTATGTCGATGGCATCTTGCAGACTACATAAGCCACCAATGGACTGAGGGTATCGCAGAGTTGCTTGCACAGGGAGCAAAAATCTTATATTCTTGATCTCCCTATGGAGAAGATGAGAGGTGCAAACATTTCACAGGGAGGAAAATAATTTCTTCTGCGCCACAGCTTCATTACAGTGTGCTGCTCGAGGACACTCCTTCCACAACGGAGTCCCCATCCTTCAAAAGGATAAGACCAGTGAGCACCTGCTGCCGAAGATGGCATTTAGTGTCCGCTGCGACAGCCCCTGTAACTTGCTGTTATCGGCAGTCACAGACAGCCGTCCCTACAAACAGGGACGGGACTGTCCCAGTCCGCTGCAACATGACGAAAGGTCTGGTATTAAAATAGATGATCCCATCATCTCCGTGTACAACGCTTGTTATTTAGCTCCTAGGGAACTCATACCAAGTTTCTCCTACATTTGCTGCCAAACGAGTAAAATATTCGGAAAGATTTACATTAACTGTTAATAAGGGCTGAGGGCCAGGCTTCCTTAAGGACCCTGGAAAAATACAGCCTTAGCACTAAATGAAAAACATACTTACACTGTATATCGGAGCAGTGCATCATTCATTTTTGCCACGGCCCAGATGACAGTCTCATTAGACCAGAGATGGATAAGTGACAAATGATCTGGTGAATAATGTCACTGTGGGCCATGCAGGACTTCATCCAAGCAGTACCACTGAAAACAGATGGCTGGGTAGGGATTGTAAGGATAAAAAAACATAAGGATTTAAGAATGACATTCCTGGGGAAAAAAAGCACTGCATATTTATGTCTAATCTGCTTTGTAAATTGATTTTGTCATGTTACCTTGTCAAACCATTGAACAAACTGAATAATTGCTTAAGCAGCATTGATAGAGATGTGACAGATTATTCAAGCATTGTGATTCTTTGTTCTCATATATCTCATTAAGAAATGATGATTGGTTCCATTTACAGCTCCTAAGTCGAATTCAGCAACCGCTGACACATGAATTCAACCTGGCATCTACCAATTTTTTTTATTGTTCTCAGTCAGAAATCGTTCCTGGCGAAGTGGGTCTCACAAACCATTCCAGTGTAGTGGCTGATGATTTTTTAACGACGCAAGACAGAAGGAAAAAAAACCCGCGACTGACTTCCCTGCTGATTTATAGCGTCTATGGAATGAAAAGAAATAAAACTTCTTGTACTTTGTATTTCTCCCCCTCCCCCACCTCCTTTCTGGAGGACTATTTTTAACCTGTGTCGTTCCATTAAATAAATTCACAGCACATCCCTGCAAACAACTGGGATGGCAGGAGATGCGGCCCGCCCCGTGGGACATGCTCAGCCCCTTCCCCTTCTGTCCTGGAATTGCAACCTGTTCCTCCGCAGCCTTGAAACTTTATATGGCCGTTTGAAACCGGAGCGTAAGGAGCATAAAATGCTGCCGTTCCAGCGTGCTGCTGAGTGGTATAGGCTTTTCTTGATTCCCAAAGGAAAACCTCCAAGCTGTGCACATCAAAGGCAGACTTTTACAGTCACTTTGCGCTGATACAAATGATTTAAGAGAAAATCAGAAAAGAAACAGGCTTGATGTGCTTTTGTGGGCTACCCTGTGACTTCAGGAAGATCTATTCAGAGCACTATGCCAAAACACAAGGAAACCTCTACGAAGAGATTTACAGGCACCTTCCAAAGCCAAAACTGCCCTTTTAAAAATGTTTTTACTATCCATCTCCCTATCTTCCATATTTTTAGACCCGGAATATCTAAGCCACTGTTACATCCCTACGGGTATTGCTGAAATAATAGCAGAAAAGGGAATTGACTACAGAAAATAATGTCCCCACCACCAGGATGGCATTAGCAGGGTGGGATTTTAATCGACACAACTTCACAAGCCATAAGCGTACAGGAGCAGAGGGCAACAAGCCGTTGCCATCACCCTGCAGGCAGTGGTGCAGACCGGGGTTAAATGTGGTCAGTGAAGATACTTCAACCACCCCATTTACGCAGGGGAATCCCTCCCAGGCTATCCGAGGCAGACCTAACATCAAGCACAATGTTAGTCAATTCATCTTCTACTTGCTGCAGTCAAGTTCGCACCCAAAAAGCTCTAACAGACTCCATCTGTCCCCCACACCCTTCATATATCTAAACAAATAAAGCCCTTACCTAACCCAAAGGAAGATGTTTTGGTGTCTTCCAGCTGTGCACACCTGTGGGATGTAACTACAGCACCACACCGGACCTAGAGGCTTGTGCAGGATTTAGACAGGAGATGGAAAGCGGTGATTCGGTGTAGGAGAGGTAACGGGGAGATGGCAGAGGAGAGGGAAGGATGGTCATGGTCTTACATCTTATTTGTCTGGGTTGACCTCCATTAGCTAAATGAACGAGGGGGCAGCATACTGTTCAAATTTTAGGCAAAGTGAGCATTTTCCTCTGGATATTTATGAGGACCTGCCAGAAGTGTCTCAGAAATGGAGTTAGAGGGCTGTGGGGGACCTGGGGAATTACAAGCCAAAACTGCCTCTGGGAGCTTTCAGTGGTCTCTGGTCACACACTAAGCAAGGTCCAACATGTATTTCAGCAGCTGTGGAGCACTACCAAAGTCATCCATATTAAAGTTGGCAGAGTGGGAAAAATCCATTATCCCACTTCCACCACTGAAAGCGACTCACTGGTGAACAAGAGTAGAAACGCAGAGCCGGCGGTTAGACCAAAGCCTTATCTCGGTAGATGGAAGGACAGAACAAGGCATCAGAAAAACACCTGTCACAAAGCCACGGCATAGACAAAAGCATTTAGAAATCTGCTAAAGCCAGTTTGCATCCAAGCACCTCCTCATCTCTGCAGATACTCTCATACTGCTTTTCGGATTAGACCCTTTATTAGGGACAATGAAACTTAGGTGGTTAAGCAGACATGACTCTCCCGACTCCACCTAAACACAACCCAAGCCAAACTACAAAATAAATTAACATTCACAATGCTCTTAAACAGTTGAACCCAAGTCAAACTACAAAATAAATTAACAACATTCACAATGCTCTTAAACAGTTGTTTACCAAATGGCAGAGGTTATTCTCTATGCATTTATTAATGAAGCTAAGCAACATGCTCTGTGGCAAGAAACTAGCACTATATCTCACTATACATCACTATGTATCACTACATAAATAGTGGTTTAATGAGTGTGTATGTACATTATATATTCACACACACATACACACTGTATCTATTCATATGTATGTAAAGGGCTCCTACACCTTCCTCATAACCACGTGGCAAGGCAAGGTAAGATGCCGCAGCATCACACCGTTTCCAGAGCAAACACTGGCACTGAAGCTGCCCGTCTTTTTAGTGGCCCTTGACTGAAAGTGGTTAAGCGCTGCCTCGCGCACAAGCTATCCTGCCCAAAGGACCCATGTCTACGGACCTTTGCAGCTCTGTATCTCATGAAGACGCAGGGGAGCCCAGCTGTTAAGCTAAAAGCACCCTGATAAGATGAGTCTTTCTTGGCATTTACCTGTAGCTGAATCCCATTGCTCTGCTTTGTCCCAGACCCCTCCCTTCTGGCTTTCCCCCAGTACAGCTCCACTCACCTGCTGACGGAGCATGCTCCAGCTTTACTACTCCTTACGTTCTCTTCCAGTAGCGCCAGAAGGGCACACATTGGCTTCCTGGGCACAAATCCTCTGGGCTGTCACTCAGGAATCCTAGATTATTTTCTTTCCATTAAAAATGTGTTTCATCATAAAAACTCATTCAATGGACTCGCCTACAAAGCTCCGATTTTTTTCAGGGCCTTTCTCTTAAGAGCACAGGACTTATGTCCACAACATAAATTACAATTACATGGCTACAGCCAGGAAAATTACTCCAGATACACCTTAACGTATCCAAGAGCAAAAGCCTCCCTGCAGCCTGCAGTACCTGTACGACCTGTGTCTACATGCTTTTGATAACACTGTTTTTTTCAGCTCATTTCTTGGTACATTCTCCCCCAGTGTCTAAACATACAGCCTCCTGCTTCCTAAAAAGCGTAAGACGTAAGTCAAATCTGTGGCATGAGCCATTTCCCGTCTTTCTAAGCTGCTACTCTTGTGCCCCAGTGCCTGGGTAATCTGGCTGACAGAAGTCACACCATGATTCTGCTCCATAAGTGGTTTTATGTAAGCATCTTCTCCTGGTGCATCCAGCAACTTGGCTAAAAAGCCTCCCTAAAGGAGGGCACAAGTGCAGCAGTCTTCCAGTAGGGAGTTGTGTAGGTTATTTTTTTACATTTGGGAGCATTTGATGTTGGGAAGGAGAGCTTGTTTGCTTTGCAATATTCAGGTTGCTATGTAATTATGCTAGAGAAGGTGTCTCAAAACACCATGGCTTGGGCTCAGCGAAGGAGGTGGTGTTTTTATGATGATGATCATCAGCCCATGAAGAAGCTCAACCGTGTCAGATTTTCACCCTCAAAAAATGTGGTGACTCTTGAACAAGATAATTACACCCCCACGGCAAGAAATTCTATTAATGCAGAGGTGTGAGGCTGATGATGATCCCAGAGCTTTAGGTATCTCAAGCCCAGCTACAAAATATCCCAAAGTAAAAGACGAAGCCTTTGAATTTCTTCAGGTACCGTGCAAGGAAACAGGGTAGGGAGCACAAAAGAAGTTTAATGTGTTCACAGCATCTTCTGCTGTTGACAGCGTACACCCAGCACTCCGCTGTGCCTGAAATTTCCAAAACGCTGCAGGCTTCATAGCTGGGCATATTCTACTGATTTACTTACGCTGAGAGACAGGAGAAGACAAGAGCGAGCAGCGGGAGGAAATCTCCAAGCCAACTCAATGTAACAGTGAAGGATTATTCAGGGATGCTCCGGCAGTCTCTCTCAACTATGGCTGAATTTGATTAGCAACCTGTGCCTTCCCCAGAGGAGTTTTCCACGTGGCTGCAAATCCTCTAAGTGCTCTTCTCCATACCCCCCGCCCCCCGGCCCCAGCTCCCTTCTATGTTGTCTGGGTTTTCCTATGTAATTTTGTTTTTTCCACAGGTTTTCATCCAATACTATCCCTTATTTCAGCCCTCACCCACCACAGGGGAGATGGCAAGTCACAGCTAATGAGTTTGGGTGGAAGGTTGAAGCCTGGTTCCTTGAATTATTTAAGCCAGGATGGGAGGATGGGATTCTGCTGGGAGCGACCCCACATCATCCCAAGAACTGCCTGCTCTGCTCCAGCTCTTTATAGCTCTGGGAAGACCTTGATTCCTCTGAGCATCTGTGAAACAACACAACGATAAAGCACCTGCGCTGTTACCAACAGTGTACAGACAGCACTTTGCATCTTCATGCCTTAACTGGCATAAACTAATTACATGTGATGACCCTGGGTGAATCACATACAAATAAACACATTTTGAAGACATTGGTGCTGACACAATGCCCGCTATTAAAAGGAGCAGAATGGTCCACTGCATAAGGCTGGAGTTAAGATTCAGGCTCAGCTCTGGGTTTACAAGTCACACTTTCTCATCTTTATCAAAACAGTGTTAGCATTTTTGTCTTATTTATTTAGATTATAAATTCTTCTGGGTACGCACAGTCTTTTGCTCCGGTGTTTGTAATATTCCAAGCTCAGCCTGATTTCATTGGAGCCCAATAAAAGGCTTAGTAATAAAACCCCCAAACATTTTAGACCCTTCATATTTCACTTGCTAGTGTCCAACCCTCAAGTCCACACCAGCTTTTCAGCCTTTGCAAATCCTTACGTTGAAGCACAAGCGGCTACGCTGTTTTAATTTGTACTACCCTCAAAAGCCCGTCCATTTCTGCGACCCGTAATGTAGCTGGTGGGAAAAAGGCGGCCACGTTTCTCAAATGCACGTGCCATCAGGTCAGCAAACAGGTTTTAAACATGCTGCTCAGCTGAAGCATGTCACAAAACGACACTGCAGCACCGGGTGGTGCTGTCTTATGGGAGACAACAGCCACGTCTGAGGAACCCATCCTTTGGAGCTCCTCGGAAGACCGGCAAGCCTTCACACCCCACCAAGGATGAACAGGAATGGCGTTCATCTCTCCTAACTCTCCAAACTGCCACACCAACCCTCACCAAAACCAACACGGAGGTTGAAGGCTCCCAGACCTCAGACTTCCCACACGTCCTGACCACGTTCAGCTCACACTGGCCACAGATGAAATTTCTAGGCCTTCGGTACTCTGAAAACTGCACATCAGATGTAATTCCCAAAGTCTGGGTGCTCAGGCTTGAACATAACCTCAAATACTCAGCCTAAATTAGGGAAAGGATTAAGAGCGGGACAACGAGAGGAATTCATGATGAGCAGAGAGGGTGCAAAGACAAAGGCTCTTGGGGAGAGCTGCCACGGTGCTGCACCCTCTTGCTGCTGACAGTAAATGCTCTTGTTTGCTCGCATCGTTAAAAGCGCCTCCCGTTCGTTCCTCCTGGGAACTGGAAGTAGACTGAAACTGTTTAGTTTATCTCCAGTTGAGAATATAAGAAAGTCAAAACAAAAATCAAAATAAATCTTCAATACATCTAAGCCAGCATGTTTTCTCTCGCATGCTTCCTCCTCCCGACTCTTGGAAAAGGTATTTTAAGAACTACCTTCATGGTTATGTAGTCCACTTGTCCAAAACTGTGGATGCTTTAAATGTGACATATGATACTGCCCAGGAAAAGAGCAAGCAAAATCAGTGATCTATTGATCTGTTGTTACAGAGGATCTCCAGCCCTATGCTCAGCAGTTCTACACACAGATCAGATCCAAGAGAGCTTCCCACTAGCAGTTTCTTAGCACATCCAGTGTTAAAAAAAAAAAAAAAAGCTTTTTAACTCTGCCAAAAAAAATCTGCTAAAGAGTATTATTTTAATTTAACCTCGTACAATCTGTTTGGTGAGTAATTCTGGCATAAAACTCAATACACAGCTTTCAACATGAAAACATCAGTAAAGGGCCTTGAAAAGTTTATTAACAATCTGTTATTTATAGTTTTCTTTTAAAAAAAAAAAAATGATTGACACAACATTCAGAGGAAAATTATAGGAACCGCCAAGTCAGATAACAAAAAAATATGTATCAGTGTTAAGATTTGATGGAAAGGTTTTAAGGAACAGTGTGATTTCTAGAAAAGAGTAATATTCTAATTGCTAAGCTATTTGTCATTCAAGAACAGCCCAATCACACACATATGTTTGCAAATAATTGTTATTGTTGTTGTTATTTACAGAAAAACACTGAAACGCAAGGTGGTTTGAATTCCAAAGAAAATGACGGATCGCTGCCCTGAGGAAGTTCTCTACCCTCCTTTCACTCATTACCTGTTTACTAACAGTACCCATTTAGTTCCAACTGGTTTTTATGCTATCTAAAATGACTAGAAAATTAGGTCCTATTAAGTAATCATGAACATAAACTGTGACTCACCGGTTAAGTGAACACCATTACTGGCAATAAATTCAGAATCCTGTTATAAATGCTTGTTATTGTCAAGCAAACTAAAACAATACAACTTTATTCAATATTAATTGTATCCTTGGATGCTTGAAAGGATTAAATAACTCCAATATTCTGCACGTAGTCAGGAGAATTGTGTGTGAAGGGCAGCAAAAATAATTGAGGTCAGTCACAAAGGTAGAGAGAAAAAGAGACAAAAAGGAAGGAAAAAATACATAAAGAGATATTTCGGCTCTTATACGAAAGCAGATGGAGGCTGAAGGAAGCAGACAGGCTGCTCCAGATGGCGGGAGCGGCGGCAGAGAAGGCTCTCACACCCACTGTGTTGTGGCTGTGATGGGAAGAAGAGACTTTTGGTTAAAGAATTACTATAGGACTCCAAAGAGCTGGGTTCATCTCCACCCACCACCAGTCCACTTGGTCTGCAGACCGTCTGGGCTTTGCTTCTTGTGAACTTTAGGGCATCAGCTACCCCTGTGACTGACAAAAAAATATCAGTATTTTCATGCATGCTTTGCCCTCAGCTCCCATCTACACAAAGACCAGCTGTGGACTCGGTTATATTGGGGTGCTGAGTAGTAATAATGAGTTTTGGCCCAGGCAAGCATGACATTTTCCTAAGCCCTGTGCAAAAAATAGGGGGGCGGAAACAACAAATGCCCTATTTCAACCCTACCCAAACATCCTACTGCCACCTTGCCAGTCAAGCACACTTCTTGGCTGCACAGACATGCAGGTCAGCAGGTATTCCCCGGCAGCAGGGAGCTCAGGCAGTACAAAGATGTATTTGCAAGAGAACAGCCATGGAAAAAGAGACAAGGCAGGGCAAAAACCAGGTCAGGCTTCAAAACTAGAAGAAAATAAGGCTCATGAAGGAAGCGTGTGCACCTACGTGAGTTGACAATACAAGAAACTGGGTGTCTCAAAAATGATGGATTTATCTGAAAGCCTTTGATTATTGAGTATTTTGGAATCTTATTTTCAGACAACAAAAGAAAATTGACCTTTATGCCACACTGTTGCCCCAAACTAACGCTGTCCAAAATGCACCCTTGATCCACACATGAAGAGCTGTCAAAAATCCCTTCTCACCTGCGGCTGCAGGTTTTTTTCCCCCAATCCTCTCCATCAGCCTTTAAATCCCTTGGCCATCCTTCCCCCATTTCAATTCCAGCTGAATGCTCAAACCTGTTATTTTCTGTAACTGTTCAAGGGAGACCAACAATCTACATTACAAGATACTGCAATTCACATTGCAAATAGTAGAGACATTATTTTTAAGCCTCCAAGAGCACACTGGATCGTAAACTACACCATATGACAGCAAAAAGGATTACTTAGCTTCACACAAATGTGTCACCTTAAAGGAGTCATGACAGTATTTTTCAGCTTGCCCTATATAGGGTGCACAAACTGAAACACCTGGGTTGTTCCCCAGCGTTAGGTTAATCACGGATACCTGGACGTCAGCTTTCACTCCTCCTCCCACACACGCTAGAGAGGTGCTGGAGGTACCACACACCTCTTAGCACCGATTATCCCTAATCCCACATGGTTTTGATGGTAAAATCCACAGAATTACAGATCTTAAGGTCAGAAATTACCATGAAACATCCTCCTCTGTAAACACGGACATGAAGCTCTTTCCTGGTGACTCCTGGATGAAGCTTGAGAGCTTTCAGGTGGCCAAAGGATTCTCCCAGCAAATCATCCCAAAGACGATGGGAAACACTCGCCTTTATAAATTTGCCCTGGTGGTTCATCACCCTTCCCCCTGAAAACACGGGATATTATTAACTTCAGCCCTTTGGGACACTGCGTTTTCTCCCCAATGGTATTTTTTAACATTAAATGTTTCTTTAGTATTTTTTTTTTAAAAAGGAAAATACTTTTTTATTGAGAAAAAGATTAAACCATCTAACAGAACCACTGCTGCCTCACTGGGGTGTCATAAGAAAGAGGCAGAAATTGCTGGTAATGTCAGCAGAAACATGAAAATCGGACAAATTCTTCAATCTTCACAGAGGGTATGGAGTCAGAGGAAGCACAAATATCAACATGTTTCTTTACATCTTGTGAATTTCCAAAATCAGAAGAGAAAAAATCAATTGAGTAACTTGCACGATGCCTCAAAGTAAACGGCTAAACCGTGATGATTTGTTGAATCAAACACAAGTGTTTTTGGCACCCAGTTGATGAGAAGATCTTTGACCGGAGACAAACAGATCTTGATCCTACCGGTACCTCCCAGCCCCTCCTCTCTACATGGCAACTCAAACGCATGGGGCACCTCTGCCAGGACCCGTCCTTACCACCAGCATCTGCTCACCAGTGGCCGTCGAGGCTGACTGCCTGGCCTGAGGCATGTCACCTCCGTTAAACCTGTCCCCCATGAAGGTCTGAGCAACCAACCACATGATGAGAGCATGAGGTGGGCCAGCTCATGAAAAGCCTGAACGTCAGCATGAGACTGCAGGCAAGGGAAGATACCATGAAGGACGTGAAAGGACAGAAACACAGGAGACAGCACCTAAGAGTGTGTCACAACGTGTGTGTGCAAAAGAAAATAGATGTGACAGCAGGACATGGCACGAACATACGAGTGTGTAGAAGAATCACGGAGAGCGCCAGGATCTCATCAAATGGTGTAAAAGTATGGAAGAGACAAGACACTCATGAACCAAAAATTACCAAAATTACCAAATTGGTAATTACCAAAAATTACCAAAAAAGTAGGCTCCCTGAGAAAAACAGAACCGCCTGTAATTTTTCTCTATACTGTATTTTAGAAGAGTACTGGACACACCACTGAAGTCTATTTGTCTTCCCACCCAGCTCTTACTACATTATGGCTATATCCATGCAATTCCCTGTGATATCATTACTCAGCTTTAAGGAATCTACCACATCAGTTTTAAGGACAGCACCAATATTTCCACAGTTACTAATCTTGAGCCTTTCTAAACATCATAACTTCATCATAACTCTCATGTCTCATGTCAATAATGACAGGCACCTTAGAAACGCAGGCTGATCCGATTAGGCAGCTCAAATGATTGGAGGCTTTCCTCTTCAGCTGGTGGATGACATGGTGTGTCTTAGTACTGCTTAGAATGTCAGAATCTGAGTTTTAAAATGCCTTAGATATGGTATCATTTAAAAACAGAGAAAAAATTATTATTTCAGTGATCACCCATCTTCTCATCAGATTCCTGCTATTGTGAAACGTCACATCTCTCAAGGGCTGCAGCAGAAATCCCTCTCCAGGTAGGTCTACGAACACAGTAGAGCTACAGTGGGTGAATTTGTGATAATTTAAAAAGATAAGCAGTGAGTCAGATCATCTTCTTTCCTCAAGCCTACCTGTCTTGACTTGGACAGAACTCTAAATTGCATCAGCTGAAGATCTGGCCCTCTGTTATGATTTTATTTTGTCCTTGCTTTACTTCGTGTGTTTCTCCCTAGCCACTTTTTCAGCATCTGTAATTTCACTTTCAATGGCTCAGCAGTGAACTGGTCCAGTTTCAAGAAGAGGCGCTCACTGAACCTGCACATACAGAGCCTGGTTCACTGCAGTGTTAACTGCAGTCCTACCTCAACCGGCACCGCCAAACTGGAACAGCCCAAGAATGGGTCTGGACAGTTATATAGATGTTATGCTTATTATAAATAATATGCAAGATATATATATTATTATATTGTATTTTCTTGATTAATATTGCCAAAATACTTTGTTGACGCACTGGTACCCCAGAGGTTGCAGCCTCAAACTAAGATCGCACATGCTTAGGGACTAGGTAAATCTAGAACAAGGTAAATACAGGTTTGGGTAGCATCTGAGCCAGCCACTGCATTGCTGGTAACTTCTTCAGGAAAACACTGTTGCCCAACAGCACTGAGAAGAGCAAACACCACAGACCTCAGCCACCAAAGGAAACAATTATTTGGGTGGAAAAGGCTACTTTCTTAGATCTGGAAGTGACGTCCAATTCAAGATGCCTATTTCGGTGTCAGAGTGGCTGGGCATGATTTACAGGGGCTTGTAAATAATTAAAATAATTAATTCTGGCTCTGGAAGAGAGAGCTGGGTACTCATTAGAGGTTCCTTGAAGCCCATGTGATATAATGATTAATCAAGTTAGGATCTTTTTAATAATTCCAGCGATTTCAACTCTCCCACGTTACAGATCTGCTGAAAAGCTTTTATTCAGATGAAAGACTCCTGTTAGAGAGCAAATCATTAATAGAGTATACACACAGATTTAACATTCACAAATCAATGCACTTGAAATAAAATATATTTTTAAAGTTTCTCTTTCATTTTTTTCCCTGATTTGGGGTTTAGCGCTTTTCTTTCTCTAACCAGTTTTACCACAGGCAGTTAAAACTGCTGCATGAGCCAGGGATGCTTTTCTGTTAAAAGTGCTTTAAGCACTACGGCATCCTGAAATGGAAGGTGGCAGAGAAATGCAAAATACAGCTACTGCACTAATCCAGTGCATCTCATCTGACACGCCAAGTTCTTCACTCTAAGCCCATCCATGCTAGAGAAAAATCTATCAGATGGCGAGATCAACCGATGGATGTCCAACACGGAGATCAAAGCAGATATAATCCCTGCTCCTAAATAATGCCAGAGGAAAATGTTTTGGTCCAGATGCTTTGAAGGTATTTAGACTTTTGCTTAATTCCTACGCAAGCACTTCCCTGTCAGTAACTAAGAATGTGTCCTGTCACTTGGACTCCTGCACCCTGTGTATCTGCTGTTCGAGTCGGTGAACAGACCTTCATTGCCTTCAGTGGGAATGGAACAAGACTTGAATGGTTTGCACAGTGATGGCCTAAATGTTTTAGAAGTTTCACACCCTGATAAGTCACACCAGGGCTGGTAGGAACGGCAGGTGCTGCGCTGGTGGGCGGCCAAGGACAGAACCAAAACTCAGATTCAAATCTTCTAATTACCAGCCTGCTCTCCCAAACGAAGGAACGCACAACCATAAGGCAACCGATGTGTAGGCTGTTAAATGCACATACATCCACAATTAATACGGCTATGTCTGGAAAACAGCTCTGTTTTCTTTATACAGGTCCGGGTTTGCAATCCAGTTATTTCAATTTTCTAAGATTTTCTAGATTGACTGTTAGGTCACATTTTAAAACTTCACAGCTTCCCTTCTTCTCAGAAAGGACTCACTAACCTAACTGCGATGCTAAAACAAAGGTTGATAGTTTGAGGCACTAATTGGCCATATTTAATGAATTTAGTTTGCAACAGCCATGCTAATATGCGTAACTATTAACTCTGACCAACTTTACCTTCCTTGGGACCTACACCTGCTCCCATTAACTTCAGTGGGATACGGATCAAGGCCATAACATTAATTCTACCTCCTCCTCCATGGCACAAGTTAACCCTTGCAGCTGGCTTCATACACAACCACCGGGAAGGCGATAGAGTTGTATAATGGAAACACAGCAAACTGTCCTGCTGCTCTAGCGAACCTCTGCGCATTCAGACTTTCCTCCCCAACACCCCTTTGCTCAGGAAGGGAACTACACACACCTCAGGTGACAAGTAGGGACACGTCTCTCCCGGCATGAGATTCTGACTGCAAAAAGACTCGATGATGGTGACGAGAATACACCGTAACTCTTAGCTCTTACGCTGCACTTGGCTTCTTCAAAGACCTGGACAGACACTGATTTGATCTGCTAAGTCGGTGTGTGTCTGAGTGCTACGCTGTCTGCTCATCACAACCCGGTTGCGTGACCCACCTCCACATCAAATGACCAGCCTGATTCTTAATCCCAGTTTGTTCATGGGAAATCAGCGAGCCCGTGAACCAGAAATACTCTGTTTATAGAGAGCCCTCCCTTGGAAGCAGAAAGAAACTGACATATTACAGTCAGAACTTGTTCAACTGTATTTGGGAAGCGGCACGCAGAGTATGAGAAGAACTCCTTGGGATTGACGACGCTTCGTTTAGAGACATGCTTGAAGCTGTAATTAAGGCAAGGGGAACACAGCACCGAGGAGTGTCCCCGACACAACTGACCTTTAATCACAACGTCCGCATACGCCGCGGCCCGTACGCTGACCTCCTGCCGCACTCCCCGCTCTCTACCGCTACGATATCCCATTAGCCAAAATCTGTTTCCACAAAAATAAAACTCCTCGCTCAGCCAAAAAAGCATCAGCCTGCACCCCGCTCCCTTGCACCATCTGCGCATGTTTATTCTCAGCCCTCTGGAAAAAAAAAATAAAAACCACTAACATTTTACTAATCTTTATGCCCTGGCGCTATAAATAACAGAAATAAAGCCCAACAACAGCCAAGCGTCGCAGCTAAACCACATCCAACGCACTCCGATGATTTCTGCTCGTCTGTCCACGAACAGACGCGGCCATCGGCGCTGGGGGAAGCGTGCAAGTCAGACCGCATTTATCCACAGTTGCACCAGCAAGCAGCAGCCTTTCCCTGCCTCCTCACTCTGTGCCTGGGTTAAAACACGAGGTTTCTCCTTTTTTTCCTCTTTTTTATTTCGGAGCGGGGGCAGGTTATCCCAGGTCCTGCCCCACGGTTACGTTTTTCTCCATGTTT
>NW_010268182.1:0-6965 GCF_000690775.1 Eurypyga helias
ACCATTCTATGATTCTATAAGTTATAAGACATAAGGACCTGTTATAAGCATATGCAAGGCGCTTTAAAACACATAGCTGATGCCTTTTTCAAAGGAGGGGTCACATCAACACAGAAAACATACGAAGGGCAAGGGAGAGTGGACCATTATGCCAATAAAGTATCAGGTGAGCTCATACGAACTCTGAGTCTAAAGGCGTGTTTTTATGGACTGATCTAGAGACGTGGACATAAAGCAGTTGAAAGCACTTCGTAGTCTGTGGGGAAGTCAGACGCTGGTGTAGACTGCTCTCCAAGTTGCAAAGGCATCCCGGATCCACCGTTATCACTTAACTGCTTTCCCTTTACTCACTCCAGAGCTCCCTACAGAGAGGTATTAATTGCTCTCTCCCCCCCAGGACCTTGTACCACTGCAGCAGCCCTGCACACAAGCTCTCTCACGGGAGGAAAAGCACTTGTACCTCTTGGGACATTGCTTGCCAATGCTCTAACCACCAGGACTGTGGAAACAACGAAAAGCTTCCTTCCCTTTTAATTCTGCCTTTAAGCAGCAATACCCTAATAATCTGCCTTCACGCCATCCCAAAAGACTCATAATGTCTTCATGGTTCCTGAAATGGAGTTCACCACACAATTAAGCATCACGCTGCACCGCAAGTTGAGTAAGCAATTTAATCAAATCCTGCATCCTTAGTAGTTTTTCCTACTGCTAAGAAAAAAAGAGAAGCCTGATAAATCCTTTGCCATCATCCCACTGTATCTGCCTGGCTTCGAGTCCTGTTTTCCTACTCAGCTGCTATGCTGATGAGACAGAGAGAAGACAAAGCAGAAGTGCTAGCTGATGTTGAACATGGCAGCAGACCAAGAACAAACAAGCAAGCAAACTTTTTTTATTCCCTGTGTATTTCTCAGGAGTTTATAAAGGGATCTATTAGCATGCAGCAGTAGGGATTTGTTTGGGGTTTTTTTCAGGGAGTCAGACACAATCAGGACCCAGAACAATATGAATCGGAACATTTATCACAGAAATATTAATAGTGACATGCATTGTGTCAGAAATCTGACCAAGCTCCTGTTTCAGTTCACTCAGGTTTCAGAAAATAGAGAAGCACAAGTCCCTCCCTTTTTCACAGAGTCCTTAAATTACAACATCGTCCTTGCCTGGCATCAGTGTTCAGGTACAAAACTACTTGACCTGGAATTAGAAATAGCTTCCATTATTTGCCCTGACATCGGAAAAGCCCTCAGATTTCTGGATTTTTTAGTTCCAAACCCCTCCTCCCCCATCAAAAAAGGGATTCAGCAGATCTCTACAGAAGCACACCCAGATTGCAAAGGTCCTCCTTGAGAAGGACTTGCATCCATAATGCGACTACTAGCATTCACACCCCCAAGGAACTGAGCCCCTCAGAGAATTGGGATAAAGCTGGCCTCACCGTAACATCTGCAGGTTTTGGGCAATTTGGCAGGTTAAAACAACGCTGTCGGAAGCGCTGTTCAGCAGTGCTGATCACACCAACCAGTTTACTATCTTCCAGCAGCTCTCCCTTCAGCAACAGATAAACCAACAGGTCTTCAGCACCAGTAGTTGAGACCCAGCTCAGGAATCATCTTAAGCAGACTCCTGTTGGTGCTAGTGGCTGAAGGTACAGGGCTGCAGAATCGAACAGCATGGAGCTGGTGATCATCTACAGAATTCATGTAGAAGTGATCAGCAAGAAAAAAATGGACAAAGTGATGAATGTACTAAGAATGTAATCTTTAGCACAGATGCGTAAAGATTGGTCTATTTTTAAAAAGCATAAGCTAGGAATAAATATCAAGGGTTTGTAAACTGTTAATGCAGGCATCCACAACTCAAGATGGGTAAGCGTTAAGGTCTGGGGTATCAGTCGTTATTCAGACGCTGCAGCAGTCACCCAGATGCCACCTTCCCGCTCAAGGAGCTGAGAGTCCCCTTCTTCCCCCCAGGAAGGACTTACAGCCTCACGCGTGGAGCACGTCCACCAACACGCCACTCGTGTTCTCCCAGTTTATACGAACAGAACACAGCACCTCTTTAAACGCCTCTGCTAGAGCTCGAAACGTGCAACAGGGATGGTCAGCTAATGGGGTCACATGCATCCTCCTATCCCACTGCAAACACGAAATAAAACTGTTCACTCCTTTCACCCACTCACTGCAAACGTGAGAAAGCAGACATATCATCTGAGCAACACTGAGCAGTGACCTGTTAAACCATTTGATGATTTAAAACTGCCTGTCTCAAATTATAACCAAAGCGATTCAGGTTTTACATTTCCAAGCAAGCAGCAATGGGAACACTTTACATTCAGACACGGTCCTGGGTGGAAGACTTCTCCAGCACTTCGCAAACCTGCACACTCTGAAAAAGCCCTAAAAGGTGAAAATATAATCACAGAATGGTTTGGGTTGAAAGGGACCTTAAAGACCATCCAGTTCCAACCCCCCTCCCAGGGGCAGGGATAGCTTCCACTAGACCAGGTTGCTCAAAGCCTCACCCAGCCTGGCCTTGGACACTTCCAGGGAGGGGGCATCCACAGCTTCTCTGGGCAACCTGTCCCAGTGCCTCACCACCCTCTCCGGGAAGCATTTCTTCCTTACATCCAATCTAGATCTTCCCACCTTCAATTTAAACCCGTTACCCCTTGTCTTGTCAATAATCACCCTCCTCTTCAAGAGCTGAGGTCATTATGAAAACAGATCCTGTGCTTTGCTCCCTGCACCAGCTCTCAGTCCCTGCTGCGGCACTCAAAGCATTCCTCAGCGTTCAATTCCAAGATCTCCTGGGAAATCGCCCCTCTCTTTGTGATCCTGGTCACCCACAACAGTGAGGGTCACAGGCAGAGATGTGTGAGAGGACATCCCATGAACGAAGACCCTTCAAGCCCTCTCTTTTGAGCACAAGATTTCACATGATTTGCTCCCAACTCTCCCTCCAAGGGACGTCTGCATCCCCCTAATTATGACTTAAGGCAGAATTCCCCTCCGGGTCACACACGACAGGGTATGTGATGTTTCAGAGCCAAGCAGCAGGGAAAGCAGCACAACTCAGGCACAGCCTTTTGCTGTGGGCTGTCCCCTGCCCCAACACCAAGTACTCTCCCAGAATGGAAGGGCTGTACGAACACCAGAGCAGACATCGACAGGTGCTCCATCCGTAACCGTAAATGCCCCACATGAGCAGTTTATCCCAAGGCTTGCTTTCTCCAACTCAGTCAACACCTGAAAACACCGACCGTACCTATTTAAAAGCTTTTCTTCCGCTTCACACTTCCCGAGTCTGCGGAGGTTCAGAAATTGTTAGACCACAAGACTTTTGCCCAAGGCCCCAGGACCAGGCTGATGGACAGCAAACAACCTGAGCTGGAGACCTGGCTTCCAACAGCCTCTTCTACACGGTATAAAGGAATTTGCTCTGCCTTTAGAGGATGCAGCAATTTATTGACAAGCAGAAGAAAGCCAACACCCAAGAACCAGTCTGTTCAAAGCTGAGAAACTAACCTGGAATTAAAACAAGTGCAAGAGACTGAGAACTACGCTTTTTAAGATCTGACCTGTTTTGTGGTCATTGGAAAGGGATAGCAAAAGGTCTCCCAAGCCCAAGTAATCAATTACCACATTCCACTCCTAACATTAAAGTGATGCATTATAATTTTCTGTATTTAAAAAAAACCCAACATTTTAAATTAGAAAAAAACACATTTTATATTTGAAAATAATCCCATTTTAAATACAATACTTGTCCCCAAAATACACTTTTTCTTAAAACTCAACCTACTCATTCAAGTTTTGGCTCAGTTAAGCGTATTTTTGAAGAAAAATACATTTCATCTAAATTTTTGGTAAACCAAGGTTAGCTTTTATTACCAATATTCTTTTCCTGTAAGGAAAAAGAGGGCAACCCCAACTGGGTTTTTTAACCGGTTTTTTTAATTGTTGTTGGTTTAGGTTTTGTTTGCTTGTTTCTAATTTCAATGGAAAAACAAAAAAGCAATCTAATGGTACAAATTTCTTTATTTCTCTCCGTAAACTGAGAGGTTAATTACTCACACAATTATTGGCACTGCACCCTATAAAACGCTACACAAAAGACTGCAGTTAGCTATGTAAAGCTTTATTTTAACTGTTACCAACATACTTCTTCCCCCAATACAAACCCCCTGAATCCCAAGGTATATAATAAATATATAAACTAACCAAGTAATTTCACCTATAAAGGCTGAAATCAGTGACAGAATTTCTCCTTTTTCCTATGTCCTAAATACTCCAGAGGGACATAAGCATTATTTTAACACAGATGAAGTGCCAAGGAACAGCAACATCACTAAAACTCCTTCCCTTACACAACTGGTAGCTCAAACCTCAGCAAGGAGAAGCGAGACCAGTGTCTGACCAAGCCCTAATTTCAGAGCAGCTCTAAGGAAAAAGAAGAGAAGGTCATATTTCGGGTTTGGTTGGGGGGTTTTGTGTGCATAATTTAAGAATGTCTTTTAAAATTGGAACATGAAAGTTTTCCAGATCTGATATTCAGATATTCTACCTGTCCCTTTATTTCTTACTATTTCCTTCCAATTTTGAGGAATATGTTACCATGAACCATTTTTCTAATGTTCCCTTTAACCAGGCACAGCTACATCACAGCACACTAAGAACCAGAGAAAACATAACAGCACGTAAGCCCAATGCTATATTCCTTATGTCACACGGAGGAAGGAAAACGCTGAACTTGGGTGGATGCTGCTACAGAACGGTTACTTCACTACTAATGTAATTTGGTTATCGCAGTTTTTACACGGAAATTCCTTTCACAGTCACACTCGTTCAATTCACAGATAAGACTCTCCGATCACACAGGCCAACCCTCTCAATAAGGAGGAAAACGTGACTCAGTGGAACTTTCAGATTTCAAGGACCCGCTGGCTTGAGCGCTAAGACTGCACTGGCCCTAGAACAAAGCCCACATTGTACTTGCCTCATCCTGACACAGCAACACGCAACGGGAAGAGCCTTCCCCAAGAGAAACGGGATCTCTTGAATGGAGCCACCAAACCCTCAGGGCAACCTGCAGCTTTGTGAACTCGTACTGAAAGGAACGAGTAGCCCTTCAGAACAGCTACAGCGAAGCCCTTCGGAGGAGCAGGCACTTACTGACCAGTATCACCTCTTTTCAGTAGAGGAGATGAGGAACTGTTATCACCCAAGGTTATCATTTAATGAAAAACCTGCTGAGGTAGCAAAGATACTTCAATGGTACAGCTTAGGTACAGCTGCACCCGGTAGTTCTGGGCAGGACCCTTTCCAATGTCACTGTCCTTACAAGTATCTCAGCGTCAGTATTAAATAAAAACATCATACTAGGAAACTAGTTGAGACTGAAGATTTGAAGAATAAATATTCCACTCTATATTTTTTTTTCTTCACTCAACATCAATTTTTCTAAGGAAAAAAAAAAAGAGCAAAGATTTATCTTACTGGCTGGATGAAAACATTTACTTTATTTTGCAGATGCACCCAAAAACTGTTTCAGGAAAAAAAAACAGGTTACCAGGACATCACAAAACACAACAATAGATCAAAACTTATTTTTTAAATGAAAAATCTGGAAGTTATTTATAACAGATAAGTTAATGCTGACACAAGAGAAATAAAGTGTTCTAAACTCTAAAAGAAACAGAAATCAGCTAATACTTGTGAACCTCCAGAATTAAGTCTTCTAGCCTACTGCTCTGATTACATAAAATTTCCATGCAGGTCTCACAGTTGCAAGCATTTGGTTGACTTCAGTGATGCAGAATCCCCCCACTCTTCTTCACAGCTTTCAGACAAGGACTCAATGAAACTAGATAGCACCTACGTTAATTTGGCAAATCATCATGAGCCTTACATACGCTTAATGATCCATCCTGTGGAACCTTTGTACTGCCAAATTATCGATCACTTCTAAGTTTCTTAGATTTCTTCCCCAAGAAGTTACATCAAGTATTTTTTCCCCTGCAAATCAAGGTGGATCAGCACAGGCAGTCCTATTTCGTTTTAGTAAAATTCAAACACAAAGAAAACGTGGTGGCTTGAGAACAGACAAGGTACCACAGGCCTGTGACTACCCCATGACCGGTTTTAATACCCAAGCCAAGCTCAGAATTTATTACGAGTCAGAAGACAGCTGCCTCACAGCCTACCTCAAGCACTGTTTCACCTGGCTTGCTCCTGGGGACTTAAGCTATCTCCAACACAAAACCCAGGATAATGCCATAACCACCACTCCAGTGAGCTGAAATACCTAACCTCAACTGGGAGATTGAGTTGTGAAGCACCAAACTGAGTGCACACAGCAACTCGCTTCTCCGTCCTCACATGGACCCTGTAGGTCCCGCTTTAGCAGCACCCCGGTGCAAGCAGTCGGAGGAGGTGCTCCTTGTGCATCTCCTGATCTCTTCTCAGCCTAAATGGAAGATCTGTACCTTCAGGGATGCCACTGTGCTGTTCTCAGAAGGCATAGGAAGAAATGAAGCACCAGCGCTCACTACAAGCTCCTGCCCTAGTACCGTACCACTTGTCCACAGTTCCTACTTATCTAAGAAATTCCAGGTGCTACAGGAACATGCTCCACTGTGCCAATTCAGGCCTCTGCTCTGTATCCAGCCTTTGGCTCATGCCTGGAGCTTTAAGGAAATGCCAGAAGCAGCATCCAAGCACTGCGCTCCCCCGCATGCAGCAAGGGAGGAGAGGGAGGAAGACAACCCCTCCTTTGCCCAGCGACCAGAGGCCTTCGAGGGGCGATTTCAGAGAAGTTCACTTCAGAAGCCCGTGGCAGGAGTACTCGGCTCACTCCCAAGTCCCTGCCTAGTAACTGTCGTGAGGCTTGATGGCGTTACACCACACACGTGCTCACCGCTTGGAGCGTGGACCCGTCGGGCTCAGGCGCGGGAGGGCTACCCAGGC
>NW_010268183.1:0-25799 GCF_000690775.1 Eurypyga helias
ATAAAAATATATAAATATTTACTAAAACTTCTGGTCTGGAATTCCCTGTCAATGTCAATGCAAACTGCCCATATTTATCTGAGGACATAGTCTGCTTTTTCCATTCTGTTCTTTTAGAGCAACTTGTAACATAAAGAAGCCTCTCTGCATCTCTTGTCATGAAGAGCAATGTTCTGATTTGTTTTGGCTTTCAGTCCCACTTCAGATGTACTCTTCTCATGAGGACAGAGATGTGGAAAGGACTTTCAGAGGTCATGTAGTCCAAGGTGGGATCTGCTAAACCTACGTCACTGCTGACATTCATAGAAAATACAGGCGATTGGACAACTTCCCCGCACAATCTACAATGGCACTTAACTGTCCCTGAGATTGAGAAGTTTCTTCTCAAAGGATGCATTGGCCTTCTACTGCTGCAAACACATTACCTAAATTTTTTTCTGCACTAGTCAAGGAGAACAAATTATTTCATTTTTCTTTTCAACATCCTTTCATATTTGAAGATTATTATCGTATCTCTTCTCAGTCTTCTCTTTGCTCTGAGCAGCGCTGTTTCCTCCAGTGTTTCCTGGCAGGCTGTACCTTGTAGTGAACCTTGCTGCTCAACCCTGAGTTTGCTACAAATCCATCTCAGGTGCCTCAGACCAGATATATTAATCCAACTAGTCCTAGACAGTGCTGAGCAGAGTGGAAAGACTAATTCATGCTCTGCAGTCTGCACTCCTGTTTGTAAATGCCGGTGTGAAAAGTGAACTTTTCACAATAGCACACCATCACCCATTTGTGTTCAGCTTACAGTCCACTAATGTAGAGCTTTCCTTAAACAATCAGTACTACACTAGTGGTTTTGCATGTGTTACTTTGCATTTAATAATTCTAGCTATGTTCAGAGCCTCACATTAGTGTATATAAAATTGAAGTAGCTGAAACTAGCAAAGATTTCTGGATACAGAAGACCATTCAAAAAATCCTAATTCAACAAATACATGCATCCAATTAGACTGTAGATTTATAGCAACCACAGTTGTGGTTTTCTAGCATTTTTGTCACCAGCCTACCTATGTTCCTTCCAGACCTGATTGCCTAGCTTGTTAATGAGCATTCTGCATGAGAATCAAAAGCTGCATTAGTCAGGCTATATTACATCTCCTGCTTTATTTCTGTCCACAAGATCTGTTACCTTATTGTAGAATAAAATTAGATTGATTTGACACAATTTGTTCTTGAGAAATCCCTGTTGGCTGTTGTTCATCTTCCTTGTTATCTTCAAGGTGCTTACAGACAGTTTATTTGTCCCAGTGTTTTTCCAGGGACTTAAGTGGAGCTGGGTGGTCTGTAATTCTCTGTTTCTGTCTCTCTTGTTCTGTTTTCCCTTCTCAGTCCTTTCTTTCTCTCTACTCCCTCATTTTGAACTAGACATTGCATTTAAACTTGCTAGTATTTTCAGAACTTATCCATTTCCCTAAGTTCCCAAAGAGAACAGATAACAACTCAGTTGTCTAAGAGATTTTAGATGAATATGTGTAGCCTCTTCAAAACCAATACTGGAATATTAGGACTCAGAACTACTCTAATATTTAATCTGCCTGGACATCCCAACTACCTCAGTTAACTTCATATGAAGGTACATTTGCATTAAGATGCCGAACCATTAATTGAAGAATCTGAAGCTGCTTTTTCTTGTTCTGCTGCAAGGACAATGACCTGGAACAGAAGATGGGACTGACAAGCAGAGAGGTTGTTTTACACTGTTCCTGCCACGCTCACCTGAGTTCAGTCTTACGAGCCCTAAGTATCATTAAACCAGTGCTGCACATTAGCAATCTTACTGCAGCTAGAGCCTCAGTGAAACAGAAAAACACATGACAATTCTTGCTCTTCTGGTCATATCTGTGACTAGAGTTTCCTCACACTTAGCAGTGAATCAGCTCTCCACTGGATTTTCCACATTAGTAATGTATTTACAGATGTTTTCTTTTTCCTCTTTGTGGTCTTTTCTGATTGCACTATATTTCATGGCTCCGCTTTTCTGATTTTGTCCATGCATACTTAAACTGTTTCTTTATCCTTGTCCCTGATATACTGACCTAGTTTCCAGTTTCTTCATGCTTCCTTTTTGTGTTTGAGGTTAATGAAGAGCAGAAGATTTAGCCAAGCTGATCTCTTGCATAAGAATAGTTTGTGATTGTGATCTTAATAGTGTTTCTGTGAGGAACTGCCAAATTTCCTTTTTTCTTTAGCCTTGTTTCACAGGAGAACTAACCTAATAATTCTCTGAGGGCAGAGCTTTTCTCAGAAGCTTTTAACTCCATTTATTCTCCATTACTTGTATTTAAAACAGTATCCGCCCTACCTCAGATGATGCAAATGGGACAAGCTGTCTAAATAAAAACAGTCAGGATCAAGTCCATGAATAAAATTCAGCTGTTGCCTGTGAAATAAGTCTTTAAAATAAGTTTGTTCAGGTAGGCTTTGATTTTAAAGTGTTGGAGTATATTTCAAAAGTAAAATAAGAAATTTTGATTCATTTTGGCTGGAATTTCCAGTTTCACAAGAAGAAAGTACAAATGCTAGCTTTCCCTTTCAGCAGATTTGAAAAAGTCAGTATTACAAGAAAGAATGTGAAAAGTAGCCCTGTTGCAGAAAGTAACTAATGTAACTCTGCTATTTATGTTCTACATTAGGAAAACACTATACATTTTATTCTCCCTGAAATGTGTGAATTTCTTTGGGCTTTTGTGTCTTACCACAGCTGTAAGGCTCTAAAGGAGACCATTTTTTATCATTAAATCCCATTATGCATCATATAAACTTCTTTGATGTAGGATATAAATTCAGGTATCCATATACAGACTCATAGCTTGCAGGAGTCAGCACTGACATTTAGAAGTTAATATCATGGGGTTTACATTTTGTAACTTTCTTTTAATCTTTGAAGTCTCTCTAGGGAAGTCGATCATGTTTCTCAATGAAAAATTGAAACAGTAACAATCATCTGAAAATATTATATTGATAATTTCAGTTTTTTAAATAACATTGATAACTTAATTACATTTCATGTCCTAATATAAGAGTTTCCAATTTAAGTTAATGAGCTAATGGATTGCCCATAGCAATGTGTAATGTTCTTTATTACTGTGAAACACTGCCCATAACCCATCCAACCTACCCTGAGAAGATAAAACAGGAAAAGAACATCCACTGCTCAGATACAGTCAAGACCCACAGAGTTACTCACAGAAGGTTGTATAGTCTTTCTTGCACACAAGGGAAGACCTTATTTATTAATCCTTCAGTTAGTTATACTGGGTTACAAATACATATTAAAATAAAATTTTGGAAATTCATGATAAATTATCTAGGATTGAGAATAGGTTTTGGAGATGAATGAGAGAAAGCATATCTGGCATAATGACTAGTCAGAAAAAGGTTGAAGCTGATTTCCTTTGCTTTGGTCTGACTTCTGTAGGGAATCAGAATATTGCAAGAGTGAACATTCATGGGAGTTTTTGCATATTTTCTTAGTGAGATCAAACGTTGAGCACTCATGATGGAAGTGTAGAGCATGAAATATTTGACAAAACTATTATGGGTTAATATTGAATGAATAAAATGTGCCTCTTTTATAAAGACACTTCATTATATATGAGAGAATTTATCACTTTAAATGAGTATTGTCTTTAAATGAGTATGTACATTTGTAAGTTGCACACATGTAAAAAATAATCAGGTATCTACTTTTTGTGACATCTTTAGATTCTCTTGACCTGTAAGACAAACTATTGACCAATGCAAAGTTGAGGTCAATATTTTCTTCAAAGGGCAATAAATCTCCATGCTCACTGAAACATAGTCAATTAAATGTAAAACCTACCTAATGTAAAGGTAATATGACCATCACAGGCCCTGGAAAATAAAGCTATTTCATGGGTAGATTTTACCTTCAATTATACTGACTGTCTTACAGACAAGGAACAAATAATTGTAATGAAAAGGAAAAAAAGGGAGAATTCCATTTTTGTGGAACTTAACGGACTTGCACAACTGTATCTTTAATAATCATTTGTAGAATGCCAAACTCATCCTCCATAATGCCAGAGTAGCCACAGACCTGATATTTATGAAGTTAGACCGAGGATAAAGCTCTGACTATGGATGTGTATCCAGGACCTGGCCTAGTCAGTTACCTCCCATCTCTGCCTGACACACTGCTCAGTCAGCTTCTGAGGTTCCAAAATTTAGGTTTATCTTTAGTGTCCTGCTAAAAACTGCAGCAGTTCAGAAGCAGATCAGTAAGCTGCTTGACATCCAGGCTGCTGGAGCGGAGCATCCCACTCATCATTGAAACCTTCTGGGATGCCTCAAACTGCAAGCATGTGCTGGACTAAGGTTGGAGAGAAATTGCTGTTGTGTTATTTTGTCTGTTTTCAGACATGGATTTCATTTTTCTAAATCCTTTTGACTCAAATGTGTGGGCTTTTTATTAAAGTCCTGGAGTCGGATTTTGCTGTTATTCAAGAGGTTTCCTGGTTGCTTCTGCAGATTCTGAACTCCCATTAGAGACAAAGTTTTTTGTCTGAGCTCTTGCAGATGTCACCTTCAGTTATTGTGGTGCACATCCATGCAGACAATAAGTGACTTTGGCCCCATGAACTCTGTGATAAACACAGAAATATCTCAAATGTTCCCAGACTCTATATTTAGTCAGCCACTGTTTATGGAAACATGTTGGCTGTGAAAGGATGAAGTATGAGATTTTTGTGACAGCAAAATAAAAATGTATTTCTCTTTCCATCAGGTGGAAGAAGAAGTTTCACTTGCTTACTTGGTGAGGCTGACTGCAGTCTCTAAAATGACTGAGGGTATCCCCAAAGAAGAGATTCTGCAGTGTCAGTAACAAACAAAACCAGCCTGATTTTCTGTCTTTGAAGGTGCAGTAACAAAATCCTCCCTTAGAATAACATGAGCAAATGATGGAATACTTGGGACAGAAGGTGGAACTCAGTACGTATAAGCCATGCTGAATGGGACATACAATTTCATTAAATCAGTGGGTCTGTGGTTTTAAGAAAGCTAAATAAGTGAAGCTGACATTATAAAGATACTCTCAAATGAAAATCTTGCTATCTAGAACAGGACTTTGCAGATTACAGGAAGTTTGTGCTGGAGCAGCAAATCCAGAACCCTTAGAAATGTACAGCATCTACATTTTCCCACGAAAGTTGTGTCCTTAAGCAATGTAACATAGTTACATCAGTGGCCTCTTCTGTGGAGTTTAGCTGTTTTTAGCTTGTTTTGATATACACCCACAAAGTATTTGGGAATCTACAGTAACACACTTGGAGGGGCAGTAAATGAAGACCAGAAAATACCATAAGGACACCGGCACATGGAGATCTACTAGGTTAACCATTAGGAGCCTCTGACCATGGCAGATTCACTAAGTTCAGTTCTGTTTATTGACTAAAGGAAGACCCTAAGACATAACATAATGCCATCAAATTACATGTAGTCTACAGTAAGAAAACTGTGTTGAAGTCCCTGTCCATCACTGTCCACTCCAGCCGCATGTTTATGTCCATGTGAAGTTAGCAGAGCCGCACAGAAAAGAACATCTCTGCACCAAATATGACTATTCAGTGGGTGAAGGAAGGTATTTCTAACCCTCTTATGCAGACATATTGCAGCTACGATAACAAATACACCAGCAACACAGGGACAGAGCTAGAGAGGAGAAGTAGGATCACCTTAAGTAAGACTCATAATCCATTTTAACTCACTCATTTGTTAGGATGCCCCTTTTAGTCAGCTAAAATGAAACGAAATTCAGATTACTGAGTGTATAGTGCATATAAATTAATAGCTTTCTAAAAACTAGCATCTGTTTTTAAATTAAAGATTGTAAAGTTAGTAACATTTGAAAAACTTCTAGCAAATCTGTCTGGGCTTCTTTCTTTCTTGACACCTCTTATTTTTACTTCACAAAGCTCGATGCAGGAACTTCACAATTCTGTAAGATAAAAATTAATATAATCGGCATGACCAAAAGGAATGAATAGCAGAAGCTTTTCAGTCACAGCTTTCCTTGGGAGAAGAGGACAGGGTTCAAAGTGCAATAATTTTTATTGGATTAACAAATAAATTATAATATAAAAGGCTTTTAGGACCGACAATTGAAACAGGAGCTGCAGAAGTCTGTAAAGTTATAATTGGTTTGTCAAATTAAATCAGACAGTAAAATATTGGGTGTCACAACCTCTCCTATAGACTGGCTATTAAACATCCATTTTTTATGGGATTAATCTTCTGATGAGATGAGATTCATCTCACCAAACTTTAAATATCTACTTTGTAACATTCTACATCTTAGGTAGTCTCCCTAACGTCCCTTTATATCAGTGATAAAAAAGGCAATTTAGAGTTCATCTGATTTATTTTGGTTGCCTACTTTGACAAGAGATGAATAGCACTGAAGAAGAACATGTTTTTCTCCACAGATTATAAAAAAAACCTAGGGGAAGAAAAGGTCAGATATTTATGTCTACATCGTGGAACTGTGAGTTTGGGTAAGTTCTTTTGTATGGTCCACAGAATATAATTTTCATAAACATTATCTTTGAAAATTCCATTCCTTCAGTTATTGGAATCACTCATCAGGTGAATAATGGTTTGTTTGAAGGTAAATAGTTTAACTGAAAGAAGAGGGTATAATTGCATAGAAAGGTTTTGATGGGGTTTGCTTTTCAAGACAATCTTCTAAGAGCATCTAAAATATTTCTACTCTTATTTAAAATCAATTGCAAAAATTCTCTGCCAGTAAAAGTGTGCGTATTTATTCACCAAGTTCATATGATGAACAGGCTCTGTGTATGGGAGAGATAATCCTACAAGAGCAGTTTCAGAGTTTCAAAATGCAATGAGTGTTATGAGAAGTCACGATTGTGGGGTCATATTTTTATTAGGTCATCTAATATAGTTGGAAAGAGCAGACAAGTTTCCAGCACATCATCTTGTCATTTGCCTGCCTTCTTTTTTGTCCATGTCATGTCATTTCTTCTAGATGACAAGATCTCTAGTAAAAGCTGGAAACACTGAAGTTGTAAGGGACACCTTTTAATTGCTTACACATGGAAGAATATTGTGATCACAGGCTTGGGCTGGAAAGCAGAACCTTTCTTGTTGTGAACAAAGTTTAGGGCACCCCTTCATTTATACATCTGGGGTTTTTGTGTATTTATTAAGTGAGTATTTTGTGTCTTGTCTCACACATTAAGCAACTGTCTCTTCCAGCTTTGGAGTAAAACAGGTTAGTGATTTAACAAACAGCAGCAGGATGTCAGACTCTCACAGATTTCAAAAATTCCTTATACAATAAGCCTTCTTAGACCGTGTGTCTCCCTTAGACAGTTCAAGTATGTATCCTACTGATATAAATATACATACACCATGGCAAAGCACTCTATGAATTTTACAGAACCACACTGAGGAAGCAGCATCTGCCCTCAGAAAAGAAGAAAGTAGCTGCAATGGATTATCAGAAGTCAAAATTGTACTGAGAGTTACTTCATTTTTATCAAAGGACATTGAGTTTTATTTGTATGCTTTCATGTATGTTTAATTCAGTTTCTTCACAAAAGAAAAAACCTGAGGTTGTTTTCCATTACACCAGTGAGATTTGGCTGCCCATTTGTTGTGCAAATTAGTGCTGCACAGAATTTAGTAGTGCCAGAATCAGTCCATGGGGTTTTGGCCCCTTGTGGATAGTCACGGCATGATGTGACTTGTTCCTGCAGCTCCCAGTGACCTGATGGGATTCTGGTCTCTTGATTATCTCATTAAAAGTCTGTGTGATGGCTGCTTCAGCTCTTCAGTCACCACATGCAGCTTCCCGTGTGCCATCTTACCCTACTGTGCTCAGACTCCTCTTGGGATGGTTAGGCCTTTCCCCTGCCTAGGGACTTGACTCCACCATGCAGCCTTGAGAGGAAAGCACAGGGGAGCTCCTTGAGCCAATGGCAATTCCTAATGAAGACTGCCTTTGTGGTGGTGATTACCTTTGTCCTCATAAAACTGAAATTCTAACTGGACTGTGATAATAACTTGAATATAATTCTGTTTTTTTTGTTAAGCTTCAGTATTTTCAGCACTGATGCATTGCTGTTCACGTGAGATACCAAATAACCCTTGTTATTTTTGGTGTGTGTGGAAAGAAGTCCATTAGAATTTGTGGCTCTGGATCCACGGAGTCAATTCACTTCTGCATGCAGGTATGTCACTAATTTTGCAGAACACATGATAAGATTGTTACAGAAGAGCAATGAGATCACTGATGTTTGAGTAACATTTGTGAGGTCCATGAGTAACTTTTTTTTTACCTGGAATACCATCCACAACTTTATCAAGTTCTGTGTAATCACAAAGGCCTAGTAACCATCCGTAAACTGTTGCTTCAAATGTGATCATCTATATAAATTATTATAACGTATCCACATAACATTATATGTTTTGTGGCAATTATTTTTCACTCAAAAAATTTTTCTTCATCAGCACCCTCTCAAGTTTAACTGTCATTTATTATATTAAGCCCTTAACTATGTCCGTTAATAACGTGTATTAATAGTAGAACTCTTTAGGTCCCATTCAACATTGAGTCTAAAAGTACATTGTTCAATTGCAAAGCTAATATTTACCATTTAGCATTTGTAGTGAGACAGTGGCTAAAAACTTCATTCACTGATCAGATGTTTATTGTGCCTGTCATTCTAAACAGAGCAAAATAACAAGCTTGCACAACTCAAATCCGTTATTCAGTTTGAAAATAATTCAGCTTAAGTGCACAACACGCATGTCTCTGACAAGACAGGACTGTTGTACCTCTCCTCCATATGTATTTTATGTCTCAAAGTGTACTTCTTCTTGAGCCCAGTGTAGAACACCTTTTTTTAGGTCTTGCGTTAAAAATCAAGCTATTAACATCCACAGCAAAGGAAAACCAGTTCTTTTTTTGCTCATTACCAGAAGAAAGTCTAAAGCAAGTCCAATCTTCTATGCCTAAACAGATGCAAGAGAATATATTTTGTCATTTTAGTACTGTGCCAGTTTCAGGTAGGAAAGAGCTGTTTTTCTTCACAGTGTGGACGGCTCACCCTGGGTGACCGAGAGAGGGTTTCATTCCATGGTAAAGTCAGGCTCAGTGCACATGCACAGTTCATAGTTGGGAAGTGTCCATGGAGTGTTGTTAAGGTTTGTGGCTAGTTTGATAGCTGGGTCATTAGCTCTTTTGTTAGCTCTTTGCGTGGTTGTTTGCAGTGGGGTAGGTTTGTTCATTATGTGGTTGGGGGGTCAGCTGTTTTTTTCGCAGTCGTGTTGGGCTTGGACTCCAAGTCTGCAGGCTGTTGGGCTTGGACTCTTGCTACTTGGGACCTGGCTCTGTGTCGGTCAGCAGGTGGTGAGCCATTGTATCATATATTACATTTTCTATTACTTTAATTACTTATTATTAGTGGTATTGTTAGTATTAGTATAATCACTATAATTTTAATTTATATTCAATTATTAAATAGTTCTTATTTCAACTTTCGAAGCTTCCTTGTATTTTCCTCCCCCTCTCCTCCTCCACTGGGAGGGGGTGTGTTATTTACTGCAAGCCCAGGTTAAACCACTGCAAGCACATTCAGCATGTGTAAAACTTTCTATTGATTTCTTTAAGATATCTAATCATGAGTAAGGAAAAAATCTAGGAGACTTTGTTATTCTTTTTACATTGAATCCCAAAGTCTATTAATAGAATTCACATCCAGTATCATGGAGCAGAACTCTATAAAATCACTTCAATATCAGTGACTTTTCTGATTAGCATCTAAATAAAAGGAGTTGCCAATGCAAAACTAGCAGGTATTCCTCAATCTTTGAGAGTGATGATCCACAAATGGCAAGAGTGACTGGAAGTTTCACAGCTAGCTTGTAAGAGAGGAAATGACTGAAGAACACTTCCGATACACTCAGCCATTTAATGGTGATCAGGACAAAACAAATATGCATTACCTACTTATCTGGAGAAGTGGACAGACATAGTGTCTTCTGAATATTGGTTGATTTTATATATAAAGCTTAAAATATGAAGGTACAAGAAAAGGAAGCAACATTTGTAAGAAAAACTACTTTAAAAATATTTTCTTTATATTAAAAAATGATAGCACTATTTAATAAAAAGTAAATAATAGGCTAGAAAACAAAGGCTTCTCACACATTTCTGAGTCTCAAAGTAAGATTTCCACAGTACAAAGATCATTCAGAAGAAATTTAGGGGCAGGTTTTCATGAAGCTTAAGTTGAGTAGTATGAGAAATGTAGCAACTTTCATCAGGAAGGACAATTCATTCTTTTTGTGGGACACATAAAATCTTTCTACAAACTAACTCATTTCATATGAAAACAAAACCAGAGCTGTTAGTCTTGCAGCAAAATTTTGGGTCAGGAATATTTAGTCTTCATCAAACAAAAAACCAAATCAAGTGTTTCATAAAAGTAAATAATGTAGCACTAATGAAAATTCATGTTTTTGTCTGCAGATTGTATTATATTGGAAAAGTGAAATTAATTAGCTGCATTTATTAAATAAAATAAAAAACTTCAGGTTACTCCATCTAGTGATTACCATTGTAAAAAAAATCATGTATCCAAATATACTCAGCTGTTTGTTTTGGAAATATGATTTATGATTCAAAGAACATTCTGCTGTCATTCACCAGTGGAAATTTTTCTCTGTGTCTGTAGCTTGGAGGAGCCATTATGCGGTGATATTAACCACAGCTAGGTATTTACTATAATGCCTATACTTAGAGTGGAAATTATGGTAATTTTTTTTTATGACTGATAAACATCCAGACTGCACCCACTGTTTCTTCCTGTATCTGACTTTCTAGGTTTATGATACATGCATAGAAAAGAATGACATGAAGACACTGCTATGGTAGCAGAAGCTATTCTTAGCTAGTCAGCACTATCTGCCGAAACAGACTGATTCACTTTGATTGCCACTCAGCAGGACTGAAGGTAGAAGTCATATGTAAATAGATGGGCTAGAAATGGATGCCTGTATTCATTAATCTTTCATTAGACTCAATCTCAAAATTACCCAAAGGTTTTACAAGGACTTTTCAAACTCTAATTTGGCCCCTGGCCTTTAAAGAAAATGAAAGCTATTGATTGATGTTCTGGCCAGGATGCAAATGAGCCCATCAGTTCCTGAATCAGGCTTTATTGGTTTAGATGCACTTTCTTATACCTGAAAAGGAAAGCTACTTGGAAAGGAAAATTTTTTATAAAGCTTCATAATAAGGCTAATGATGTGTTAAATTAACTAAATAAGCCTCATTAAAAGCAAAAACTTAAGTTATTATTTCCAGAAATTTACAAAAATTTGCTTTATTGTCCTTTAAAAGAAGAAAAACCACAACACAGTTTTTAAAGACAAGTAAATACGTATTTTCCTAATTAAATTTTAAAATACTACTTCTCTGTGTTCCCCCACTTAGAAAAGCACAGATTTCTGGATGCAACAGATCTTACATTCCTAATCCTTATGGTATGATCCATAGTCCTAAAGTAAGTATTGCTGTGCCCTCTACTATAAGAGGAGAAAGTGTCTTCAAATTTGGAGATGCAGGCTTATTATTTAGACATTTTCTATGGTGAAGGTTAGGATTTGTTGCAGTTATTGTTAGGACACAGTGTTCCTCTGTCTCTGCTCTATTTTAATATCCTAGGAGAAATGGACCTGGATTTCCAGTCCCTCTCAGTATAAGAAGGTGTCACTCTCCTTTCTTAGAGACTACCCATCCACCAGTCTCCAGGATGATCTTGCCAATAAATCAACTACAGTGGGGAGAGGAGTGCAAGAAAAAGCAAGCAAAAGAGTGCTTTAGCTCCAACTAAGAGAAAGTCAAGTTAAGTGATATTTATGTGACATTGGACAAAAAGTGTCAAGAATGGTCATAAATATAGAAATTTCCACCTTCTACAGCTTTTGTCTCATCTGAATACCCCAGACCCCAAAGGAGAGCTAGGCAGCCCCTGGGTGGCTGTTCTTTCTCGAACTGTGACTCTCAGATCCCTGGCTGACTCTCTGTGCAGGAAACATGGGTTTAGAACTCAGTATCAAAGGTCATCCCTGAAGAGTTGTGAGATTCAGTAACCCTGAATTCAGATCTTCATACTTTGAAGGAATATTCTAATATCTAAGATGGCAGCAGTAATCAGGACCATAATCACATTTTCATCATAAACATCAAAACATATTTTTGATAACTTGCTAAACTATCTGTGTCAGTGAGGTTTTGATGTGTATCTGATGGATTAGTAGGCTTTATAGTAGGCAAATATATAACACTGCCCATAGAAGTAGGAGCCTGTTCTGACCAGTTTTAGGAAGATTTCATCAGAAGTGATGATAAATTTGCCACAGGATACTCCAGAAACAGAACATAATTACCTTCATATGTGAATAGTCTATTTATCATTTGGAAGAAAACCCCAGATCAGACCATGGAATAAGGAGCAATATTTATTTTACCTAATGTAGTAATTTACTCATCCCATATTACTTTGGGTGAATGTTTTTTTTGTCTTTGACTGAAAATTAGCACAGTTTATCTTTCAGATGGCAGTTAAAAAAAAGAAAATTAACTGAAGCTAGTCAGTGTTTTACAAGAATTGAGTTTATTGAAACTTCAGTTTTCTACTGAAAAGCAATCTGATGGGAAATTGCAAGCCTTTTAAACACCTAGTTCAGGCTTTGGGTTCTTCAAAAGCTTCAAGAATGTGATACCTTATGTCTAGGCAACAAAAAAATCAGTGTTTTAATTTAGTTCCCAGTGAATAACTTTTTTAAAAATCTATGTACATTTAGTTCAGGTAAAACCAGTATTTTCGAAGCCAACAAAGAAACAAGTAAGGTGTTGTTGATTCAGTGCTTGAAATGGATTTTGGCTTGAAATTTTTAAGAGAAAACAGTAGAGCTGGACTAGTATAGATTAGAACAGCTATTCCTACTGCAGTTCCAAAAGCCAGACTTAGAATCATTGTAATTTAGTAAAGTCAAACATGCACTAAAGGAACTCACGGAAACTCAAAATACAATTATGGTTGGCAATATACTGCTGGTGATGTTAAGTTGTTTCTATTATTTTATTTTAAAGTGCTGAAAATAAAGAGGTTCACAAGGAACAAAAAAAAAATAAAGCTGAAGTTTGTGATATTTTGTGAATACCACTGAACTTAGAAAACTCTATTTCTGTGTATTAAAATAACTAAGTGGAAAATATCTTCATGACATGAAGCATGAGGTTTTTTTCCTGGGTGTATCTGCTATTCAGGGGCCAGATGTCAATACTTTTGACCTTAATGAGGATTTCTTTAATAGACAACTTACCTGAAGTCAGAAGAACTCACAAATTTTTGCCACCTGAAGTTACTTTTCTTCGGTTGAAAAAAAGATCTGCTGAGCAAATAAAAACATCTGAGTAGTGGTATGAGTGTGACCTATGTTAATGTGATCCAGCCATGAACTTCAGAGCAGGAAAAAAGAGTCTGCCCTAAACAGACATACACCGTGCTCATGAGATTATTTCCTTATTGTTTAACCTTCAGGTCTTACTACGACAAAAAATCACATCTATAGAAACTGTTATCATAGATGTCAGATTTTCTCAGAGAGGGTGGCAGAAGCTGGTGGAGTTGGTCCCTGTCCTGTACCTGTCCTGTGGATAGCTTTGCAGAGCTGTCAAGCTGGCATCCTTCCACAGTACTCAAAATTCATTTTGGCTCCTGGGTGTGTTTTTCTGTTAATCAGCTGCCAATCCATTGTATAAATCTTTCCAGCCTATTTTATATAAAAGTTTCCAGTCTAGCAAAGCGGGGCTCTATAGGCTATTTCCAGACTTGCTGTCTCAGTTGTGCTGGCAGAATCCCAAGCTGTGGACACCAAGCAGAAAGTTGGGGGGGAAGTGGGAGGGGAAAGAAGGGGAAAGCTGAAGTGTGAGGCAACTATTACCACTGCAGAAGTAGCTAAATTCAAAGGAGTTGGCATAACCTTCAAAATGGGTAGGGCCATGCAGAAACAGGATGCAACAAAAGAGTTTGGGATAATCAGTAGCCAAAGAAGGGGTTTTCAAGGCGCTAGTCCTCTTAGCAGAGTCCAAGGGTAGAGGTGGTAATGCCGCCATCTCCTTTAGCCCTGGAAGCTAATCCTTTCTTGGCAGTCACTTCCAGAGACACAAACAAGAGGCAACATTGCTTCCAGTACCAGAAATCTCAGCAATCTGTTGAATAGATTAGGTAAAATGCCTGTGTAGAATACACTGAAGAGACTGACGCTATAAATTCCTGTTTGTGTTCTCTTAAGTAACTCTATATAACAGTCTGTTATAGAAGTGTAAGAATGACCATCCCAAAAGGTACAGGGTGGCAGCTGCCTTTCACCCTCACATCTTCTGGACTTCCTATCATTAATAGGTTATCGTGGTTTGTTTGTTTGTCTGTTTGTTTAAAGATTTATCTGTTTTAAGGAAACTGATCCCTCTCCTTTCCAGAATCAGAGCACACACTCCCTCACACACAACTGCACATGCATGTGCACATCTATCCCTTGGGGACAGAGACTGCATTCACTACATATGTCACAGAATAGAAAACTTGGATGATAACCTAGGCAAAGTTGTATTCCGAATGTGTTTTACAGGTGTAAATGTTAATACAATAAGATTTGGGTTATTATTAATGTTCATATAATAGAAGTCTTTGCAAAAGACTTTCTGTAAAAAAGGATCGCTTTAAAGCTATAATAGAACATGCAAAATTTCAGGCTCTGAACAATATACTTGAGGTGTGTGAAGTGTTATGTCAGGCAGGGGTGGACGCAGAAGGGTCATCGCGGGAAGCGTAGCTGTCCTTTGGTGCACTATTTGCTCTTCGCAAATGGCACGTTTGCCACTCTGAAATCTCAGTGACCTTAGAGATCTGTCAAGAGATCTTTGTCCAGTTATAGCAGACATATTTAAACACATATTTGGACCCTAATTTTGTTTGGGGAAATCTTTGCATATTACCATGTAGTTCTGGTCTGAATTTTTCTTTTACTTGATTAAACCAAAGAAGACCAACTGCATGTTAAACTTGAAGTATGTTATGCAATACTGTAAAAAGGAAAAGTTGCACAGACTTAAAACCTTTGCTAAATGGGGGAAAAAGAAACCTTTTACAATTGCATTGCATTTGTAACATGACAGCTGTATTCTCAGAGACAGTAAATATCACTCATAGGACATCACTTTGATGGCAGTTGGACAAATTAACGAGACCAACAGAATTCAACCTCTTTTTCTAACACACACTGAATATCCATGCTTCTTTCTGTAAAAAATGTTTTAAATGACATTTAATATACAAATTATTTTGAAGAAGTTTTTGTTGTTATTGTTGGGGTTTTCTCCTGAGGGGAAGAAAAAAAAAAAAGCACTCTGCATTTGTCCAAACATTTGAGTATTAGACTCTGAGGTGTTTACCATTATGTTGCTTGACAATCCAAGCAGAAGTTCTACACAGCTAATGGAAAATGGGGACAATTTTCACTGATGAATCTTCCATGTTACAGAAGATTTATTCTTGTCATGCAGGGGAAAAGAAAAACAATTCCTAGCAGTCATCTTTTATTTTGTCTTAAGAACAGAACCAACTTCTTCCCCAGGTATTTGTAACTTCTTGCCATTAGGTGCATATACTTTGATTAGCTTAATCCTATTTTTTGATACAGTGTTTGAACATATTGACTTTTATATTCCGACTATTTCTTGGAGTAAAACCTTCTTCCAGAAATTATGGAAATCCCTTTGTTAATATTATCTGTACACAAAAATCAAGTTAGGGTAACTTGAGACATGCTCCTAGATGCTACAATTAAACCAATATAAAATAGAGAAGCCATAATTTGAAAACAGACAGGATTTGTGCTATCAAACTGAAACACTGTTAGCCAAATGACACAGGATGCTGCTACGAAATAAATTTGTCCTGGCTGTTCAAATTTGTTTTAAACTATTGATAGATTATTGTTGTACTAACAAGCTTTGTGCTCGATCAGATATCATCCATCCATGGCCCTTCAGCTCTGTACTGGCTTAGGTTTTGCAAGGATAAAATGTAAAGCCTACACAAACCACAGTGGTTTTGTTAGTTCAAATTCAGGCTGTTGAGCAATCTTACACCTAAACTGGCTGTGATGTTTTTGTTTTTTTTAACCTGAAAGCTACTCTGTTTGAGACATCTTTTTTCCACTTAATGATTAGAATTGGTGTAATGAAAGCTCTTTAACAAAACTGGTATCTTTATAGAAACACTGTTTATATATACTTCAGTGTAAATAGACAGCGTGTGTCCTGTATACTCTTCTAGATAGCAGTATAGTGTCTGTTTCATGTGAGTGATCCTAAACCAGCTGATTTTCATCTGCCACACCTGTGTAAATCTCAGAAACAGTAGCTGTGTTCAGTGAGACAGGCATGTCAACTGGAAAGTAATCTTTTGATCTGTGACTGAAGTGGAACAAATAAGAAAACTTCAACATGAAAATACTTTTTTTCTTTTTCAAAATATTCATAAGCAGATTGAGAAACTTCAATTTTATTATTTTTAATTATTTGAAAATTATTCCAAAAGTAAATCCTCAGCATTCTGTTGTGAATATCAATCTTTCTGTTTCACAGTTTCTATGTTGCTGGTTATTTATACAACTCACGTGCTAATGTCTCTTTCCTGATAGATTCTTCTGTATAATCAAGCATCAAAAATCAAGGTGTAGAAATTAATAGAAATAATACATGTGTTTCAGAAAACATTTTAGTTTAAAATTACCTTTTCTTTTTTTCAAATTCGTCATCTTGGAAACCTTGATCCTTTCAATATTTTTTAAATGAACATGAAAGGATGTAAACACAGCTGAAGTGACATTTTTCTGATGCAGTACTCACAGGATACACAGAGAACACTCACAGAAGAGCTGCTGATGTTGTGGGTGACTCTGCCAACAAAACACATTTCATTGTCTTCTCAGAAGCTGTATGCTCATTCTGACACCCATAAGACAAGACAGTCCCCTTTACAGTGGTGTAAATTCTCAGGACAGAAATGTGCCTTACAAATTCCCACTAACTAGGGAAGAATGTTTGTTATTTGAACAATGCAAAAGAAATACATAAAAATATTTTGGCTTAAAGGACAGACTGGATTACACATGAGGTCATGTCTGCAATTTATAAAGCACTCCTAAAAATGATAGCACATCAGGTGAAAACAAAACCATGTCATATGCCAGAGTCCACTAGTTTCATGGTAACTAAGGGGGTGCAATACTCTTGGATTGCAGTTTCTTTCAACATGACAACAGGTACCATCTCCCTAGTTGCTCCCACCTGGAAGTTTAATATACCTAGAACCTTGCGGCTTCGTACATTACTCTATGGATACACTCCAGGTGAGGCAGGTGCAAGGAAGGCTGACTTAGGTTGTGCTTGTCTTAAGTTGTACATCTTCTGAAGGTGTCGCTCAGAAACTTGCTTGCTCACTTTTTGTAACCTCTTTCAGAAAGTTTATAGATGTATACTTTATTTCCTCATCATGTTCTGAGTACTTTGACATGGTATTATTTAATGAAAAACTTGTAGTGGGTGTGTTGATATACCACTATGTATTGCTTGATTAAATTCTGGAGTTAAAACTAATTTGTGGCTGTGTATCACCATTGGCAATATTTTCATTCTCATTCGTACTCTGAGTATGCGGTTACACGGGTTTCCTGTGCTTTTGATGACTATGTGTAAGTGTCAAAGCTGCTTCATTTCCTGCTTAACAGTAGGACTGGTAACTACAGACACAAAATATAAAAGCCTTATTTTGTAGTGGCACCAAGGATCTTGGGCTTGAAAACTCTGTTCTTCACTCTTTCTCAAAGAGGGTATGCATTTTTCTGTAAAGAACATACAGAGCTTTACAAAAGTAAGTAGGACCAGAGCCCAACTAAATTGTGTTTCTCTTACTTCAGCGTTACAGCCTGCTGCCATGAATTTAAATCTCTACCGCATGTTCAAGAGTATAAAGAATGCAGTTTCACATGTCACTGGCTTTGGCTTAGAGTGAAGCTTAATATTAATGGAAGACTCTTGTCATGATTTTCCACACAGGGAGAAACAATATTTTGTGATAGTTCAGTCAGAGATGGATGAATCAATATAAAAAAGAGAGAGAATATAGAAAAAAAAAATTTACTCTGCTGCCTCCATAAGGAAACATACTTGCTTCCTTCTGTGTTTATTGAGGGGGGTTGGGGGTTGGGGGGAAGCATTTGATTTACAAATATTCTTGTTGTTTGAAGCCATGGGTGATTTGTAAGGTATACAAAATTTGTGATGTCTGAGATGCTGACACACATTCTTTCATATACTAATTTCTGGCATTAGAAACAGGTCTCACTATGTACCATTTATGCTGTTTTATGCAATGACCAGCATAGACTGTTGTCTCCAAATGTATCATAGAATACGTGCCTCTCAGTTTTAAGGGCTGACCACAGGTTAGTTACATTTTTCATTATGATGTGAGAGTGATTCGGGTTAGGTGATTCTGCTTGCTAGGGGGAAATAGGGAAAATCCAACAAGTGTGAGTCCAGATGTCAGTAGCAGATCAGACAAGATCAAACAATTGAAGCTATGCTATATGAATTATCTTCTTTCCTCAGGTCATTGCTAGATGTCTGAGATTATTTGCTTTCATGGTGTCTGGATGTTCATTATGAACAAAAATATAAGTGCTGGTTAGATACAATTTTCTCATCATCTCCAAAAGGAGGATGATTATGAAAATATTAAGCAAGCCTTGGCAGTGCAGTTACCACTCCTTACCAGTTCTTGGTCTGAGACAAGAGGGAACTTCCAGAACTCTAGGAAAAAGATTATGAGTCAGATTAGTTATATCCATTAGTGGGTCAAGAATTTAAGATAAGCAGGTGAGTATCATGGACCTAATGCTGAGTTCCCTCAATATCTAACTAAACAAGCAACCACTTGCCATCTGTTACTGACCGTAGAAAAGAGGACAGTGACTACACCCCTCTGCTAGCAGTTTGTAGCCAGTATATTTGGATTTGGAAGATCTATAGCTTGGAGGGGTTTTTTTTTGAGAGTTCAGTGTCAAAATATTTTTCACACCATGCTACCCATAGATCACCAAATTCGTAAGTCATTGTTGGTTTTGTACAAATAGGATAGCTTGACACATATAGCCAGTTACATCAGGGTTTTTCAGAGCATACATATCCCCATACTGTGCTTGGTGACTTGTTGGAGTAATACATCAGTAAGAAAACAATTTTCTCTTCAATTCTGCATGCCTTACATACCACCAGGGCCACTTAGCCTCCCTCTGCTGTAGCTCACCAGGTCAAATGTATGACTCAAATTTTCTAAAGCTCCTCTGTGGATGCAGAAAGGGAAGTACATACATTTCTAGCTTTTTCCTAACAGATAAATAGCTTGTTATTCTTATCAGGATCTGGTGAACTGCTCATTCCGTTAAGGCTCATAAAGCCAAGTGAGAGAAGTTATCCATCTACCAGATGAACAGATGCAGTATGGTAATGGAATATGTATCTGTCTGACAGTAATATAACTAGCAACTTCTGTGTCATTTATCAAAAATACACACTTTTTCAACCTTATCATATGGTTCTTGTTAGATAGTGTCTGCAAGAGTTCATTGCTGCTGTGTACCAGTATCAGGTGACAAAAAGATGATACTAAGGCTTTAAGTCTCATTTGGATAGCAAGGTCATGAGGTACATTGTGAAAAGTTAATTTACATCTCAGGTGGAGAAATCTCACCTGCATGTTCTCTCTCTGCCTTCTTTGCCTGAACAGAATCCAGAGCACCTATCTTTTCCCCAAAAATGTACATATGGATCCCGCTCAAGGTGTTCTACTCCTAAGAAAGAGATTTGTGCTTTCTGAAAACCCAGAGGAACGGAGATAAAGAACACCTTCCCAAGTCAGGAACTTGACATTCCTAAGAAAATCAGATAGTAGCACCTTAGACATTGTTGTCTACTGATAGCACCAAACACCCAGCACCTGTACATGTGGGCAGCTATAGGATAACAGGAACAGTAGCATTCTTCTTTAGTTCCTAAAAGAACCTTAACTATACAGCAGAACAGCATGTAAGCCTCCTGAAAATACTGACAAGAGGGAATATGAAGATTAGACACAAAGGTAATAATGAGGAGGCTAAATGATATGGTACAAATAGACAGAATCAAATACACCAGAAGCAACAATCATTCTAATTTCCTCTTGCTATTACATTGGGTCAAGGAGCCAAATTTATGGTGGCTGCATGGTCTATGTCAGGCAGCAGTGACCATTTTTGAATTATTTTATCTGGAAAAAGAACATTCTTGTGAACCAAGTAACAGACCACATTTAGAACTATTGATCACATTTTGGAGAAATAGATGCAATTAAATTTTTTGTTGCCATATATCATGAAAAGTCAAGTAAGCAGTAATATTAAGTTGTGGCCATGGTTACTTGACAGCATCTTAAAAAAGGGAATGTTAGCAGCTTGGGCTGAAGCTAAATGTGATTAATAGAACAAGTTCTGCTTTTAAAGGTAATGACAAGCCTCTTATAAAGAGGTTTTCATTGCAATTATAAATTAAATGCTACAAACCAAAGATTTTTTAGAAATTTTTACTATTATTTTTAATCACAGATGTCCATTCAAATGAAACAATAAGCAAAAGTAACACAATACTGCAATTCTCTGATACCCAAACGTTAGTTTGTTATTTGGACAATTTTTCTGCTCTGTCTAATGCTCTAGCAGGTCTGAAACTTTGTTAGCAAAGGCTTTGCCTATATTAGCTCTTGCACATAAGTTTCGGCATATTGTCGTCTAGATGTCTAACTGAAAGATTATTGCAGTTATTAAGCCTGGGTATGAAATTCTAGTACAAAAATGTTTGCATGTTATTTTGGATACAGGAGCAAAACCATACAAAATCTGGGAAAATATTTTATTTCCACATTTGATTGACAGTTAAGCAGGTAAGTTTTTCCATTTGTGAAGAAAATTTTGAGTACTGTAAGCACAAATATTGGCTAGAAGATTGAGCTATAAGGGTAATGTTAATTAGGCACATCTCCTCCATTTTCATTTTGAATTTCTTTCCCTGCAGATTCCCTAATTACCCAGGGAAGCTACTCAGACTACAGCAAGGTAGTTGTCTTCACCCTTCATGCAGAAATACCAGGGAGGGAGCAGGGAGTGTTTTGCATCATAGGGCTCCCTCACTAGATGGTGCTTCATTCAAACCTGAAGATGCAATAAGGACGTACTGGTACTGGGCACCGTGACTGATAAGGCTCTCACAAGCAGCTTATTTAAAAAAAACAAGTATTTGTAATGATACTTTGAGAATCAGCATAACATCAATTTCTTCTTACAGAAGACAATAATCTATCTTTTTCTATCAAACACTGTGCTTTGTGAAAAAAGTAAGATTAAGGTGGTTCAGTTAAACATAGTGGAAGATGTCCAACCTTTGAGTATCATCAGGTTTGGAAAGATCGCACAACACACCGTGATGATGTTATGGGGAAAGGGGAAGAAAATTACAGTATTTTTCCTAATTTAACTACTGAAAGTAAAAGTTATCTCTATATTACCTTGGAGACACATTTCAATGCAGCACGCTTTCTCTGCCACTGAGCTTCAAGATGTTAGGAATAAGAAATGTTTATTTTCCTAATGAGTATGTCAAAGAAATTGGTGCATGAAATGTGGTGGTTTGCTGTCGCAATCAGTTTGAATGCTGGATTACTGTAGATGGTTAGTCATCACGACCCTGTAAGTACATGGTACTTGGCAGCTTTACCCTAGAATGAGGCTTATAGGTAGGAATTTCAAGGAAGAAATTATCTTTGTCTTGGGGTCAGTATAAAACCAAATGTGGAATGAAATAGTTAAACCATTTTCCACTTTCTCTTTTGATGAAAACATAGATATGTCATGTGTTGTAGTACATTGTATTTTTATGCTGTTTTTTAAATTACTTTCTTTTGACTTTTGTTATATTCTTGTGTTTATTTTGTACCTGTTAAAAATGGGAATAAAAACCTTTGAGAATCCGCCTATGCACTTTTTGTATATATTAAATAAGAGGCAAACACAAGCTTATTTTTAACAATCTCTTGCAAATCACCTTTAACAGCATTTTCTAATTTTAAGCTTTTTCCTTTAACTTACTCTTATGATAGCCATTGTTACATGTGCATCCAGTAAAATATGTGCTAATGGAAGCCATAAATTTTTGCCTTAATGCAGCCATGTGGCAAAGCAAACAAAACTGTCTTTATACCTGCCTGATAAATGCCACCATAAAGTTGCTATTTATTCTCAAGGAAGTTATTTGCCTCCTTTGTGATTTTTTTTTTTTCCCTACCCGTGGGCAACTTGTAGGTTTCAGGGAACATCACAATTTCAGCCTTCCAAGGACCTTGACAATGACCTTCATCAAGGAAAATTAAATGAGGAACTGATACTTCTCACATAATAAAAAATGAAACAAGCTTTCTTAGGCCATTTTAATGTGCCTTACAAAGTAACAGTTGATAATACAAATCTGTTTTATTTGTGGTTTATAGTTCACCTTTATGTAACATCTCTTGATAAGGTGAAGGTAATTAAGATGGGCTCAAGCAAAATCTTTACTAAACGTCAGACTGTCTGGGCTGGCACCACTGGTCAATGGCATTTACATCAGAAAATTGTGGGGCCAAGTGAGGAAACATGCAGTGATAAGTAAACATATGTCGTGCACATGCCTTTTGTACACATAAAAAGATGCTGGTTTAGAAAGGTGATCTGTGTTCCTCTGAAACATTTGCCTTACACATATAAAAGGTGATCTAGTATTAGGTTTTAGTCTTAATGTTGGGTGTGTAACATGTAGGTTAGATGCCTAACCTCCTTAATTTATTTTTTTTTAAATGCCTTTTTTCTTCTAAAGTCTCATTTGGGTTCTGCTTCTGTCTCTCTGTAGCAATTCTACTGCTACATAAATAAAAATAAAGCATTTGGACCTAATTATATCTGATACTCACTGCTGAAATGGTCAGGGTGTGTTTTAAATAAAGAGTTTTGCACGACAAGTGTGACGTGATTTAATTTACTTTTAAATATATTATTTGTTGTTTCTGGTATAAATCTGTTTTCTCTAGGGCAGAATTATGGATTATTCAAAGTGCATCTTGTCTTGGAGAAAAACCTAAATTAAAACCAGCAAAAGATATTCTGTATAAAGATACTAACAGCAGAATACATTATTAATATATTTTTTTAACTGTGACACTTCTATTCAGAAAAAAAACAACTCACACACCTAAGATTCTGGGAATTCATCTATTTTTAATTGTCTTGCAGATCAAAAACATGACTAGACCTAGCTACTGAAGTCTCATTTAGTGCCGAGTGTCACTGTCTAGACAAGGCTCTTGCGGAGAGGTGGGAGTCCCCTCCCTGAAGAGAGCTGTGTGTGGCAATGCTGCTCCCACTCAGGAGCCGTGACCTTGCTTCCCTTCTAAACGCTCTGCGGTCTCTCAGCCTAATTGTACTTGAAGTAGTGAAACTGATGTGCTCCATGTGACATGTGCAGGCAACTAATTGAATTTTTTTAATGAAATTTCTATAAGTACTGAACAGATATGCAGGGATTTATTTTCTTCCTTTTTTTGTTCTTTTTAACATTTAATAGCATGTAATCATTGGTCATTTTTCCTAGCTTTGAGTATCTAATGACCATATTCCACTGCGGCTGTTTGGCTAACAGTTAAAAAGGCTAAAATAAATGTGTGACCTTGACATTCAGAGATCTAATGCAAATGCAGGTGAAAGGGCTGGAAGAATATAGCCCCACTTTTTAAAAATTATTTTTTAATAATACAGAGCAGGTTTCTGCTGAATGAGAGCCAGGAAGAGATGACAGCGGTCCTTCCCAGGTTTCTACAATAACTTTAAGTACATAAGGGCGGGAACAGTAACAAGAGTTACAGTATTAAGAAGAGGCCAAAGGACATTGCTTTTCCAATACATTTTAGCTAAAAACGCAGAATGAAGCTTTTGAAAAGAGGAAGAAAAGTAGACCAACATGTGGTATACACATGACTGAGCAAGACAAAACCTCAAGCTTTGAATTAATGCTTTTATAATAGTAATGTGGAAAATCAGCTGTATAAAACTATTAATATAAATTTAGTATCTTAAATTAATGGAAATTAATATAATTTGGAAAGTATTAGGATTGTCACAGTGAGTGTGGAACCAATGGTAGGCACAGATGTGAGAGCTCTTATTCCAGTGTCACAACAATCGCAAGATAAATACATAATATTCCTGTGAATGATCTTCCAGACTCTCCAAACACACAGTTTCTCTGTGCTTGCTGTTTGCCAGCAGTAGGGGCACATCCTGAGATACAGTTAACTGCAAGAATGCATCAGATTAAAACACCAAACATTTAAAAAAACATTGCTTCTTGACAGTGTTGGCTGTGGCCTGACCAATTTTGCAGACAAGCTAGCAGCCAATGATGGCACTTCAACCATTCTGTAATTTTAGGTAGCCACAGTGGTAAAAATACTTGTTCCTGTGACTTTAGAAGTGAAACTTCCTGGTGGTGGTCAACAAGCAATCCCAGGACAGACAAAGTGTGGTTTGGTTATGGATTATAGAAACTTGTTTCTGAACTTTCTGAGCTCCTATCTTGAGGAGAAAGGAAGAGCACATCCTCCCCTGGCTCCTTTCAGTGGCATGGAGCAGATCTTTCCTTTTTGCATTGACTGGAGCGTTCACCCATAAAGCTGTTCCTCAACCAGTTGATCAGTCAACTACCATAGAAAGTGGAATTACTATAAAATAAGATAACATAATGACAGTAGCTTAATGAAAACCTAAATAATGAACCTAGCACCACATGTTCATTGAGTGGCCAGTGAAAATGTGATTTTCTTGGTTTTGTAACACTTAGGTAGGATGGTAGACTATGAAGTTGCGGCTGGCTGAGACCACTCAAGCCATGTCAAGGTGATGATAAAGGGAGAAACTGTGAGAGCATCTTGTTGAAACTAGCCCCTCAGCTGTTAGTATTGATGCTTTTTGGCTAGTTAGCATGTAGTGCTAATTGTTAACAACAGGCCTGAGGGGATCACAGATTGTAAACCCCTCGCCTCAGGCAGGGAGGATGAGGTCCAATCAAGGTGAATGTAGCCGTTTACACCTCCCAGAGCTCCTTTGTCTTTCCCTTGTACTCATCTCCAAGGGGTGTTTTCATTGATGAGAAACTCCTGATGAGAAGAGTGCAGCACTTAACAGCTACTGGAGAAGTTCTCTTTAAGTGTTGATTTCTTCCAGACTGGCTAGATGCTCTGCAGTAGTACTGAAGCACTTTGATTGCCTTAAAATTGGTATGAGTCCTCAGGATGCTGGAGAGAAAAGTGAGTTACTGAAAACTCCTCCCTCTCATTTTCACATGTTGGAGCCTTGCTTACCTTAACGGCTTGGAAAATCTTAAGAACCAACCATGTAAATGAAATCTGTGTTAACAAAATCATCTGCCATTGTGCACTCAAGATAAAGAGATATTTACTAAACTTTGGTTTAACAGGTAATGAATCCCCATGGTCAGCGAGGATCAGGTT
>NW_010268184.1:0-4199 GCF_000690775.1 Eurypyga helias
CCCTTCCCTCCCCAGTTTGGTTCCCCGCACTCATTCGCACTCCCGTGTGCCACCTCTGGCCGTTCTCCCCTCGGTCCTCTGCCACGTCCCCGCGTGTCACCCGGCTCAGGGCTGCCCCCCCTGGGGCTGCCCCCCGGAGCATCCTCGGCGTTGCCTCTCGCTGCAGCAAGATTGGGGCTTCCCCAGCGTTTCTGGGGCACAGGCGGCTCAGGCAGCGATCCCCTGCCGACACCTGGGACTGCCCACCCCTGGAGCCCACCTGCTCCCCACCCCCTTCAACCCTGACCGCTCCCCCCTTTCTCACTCTGCGGGGTTGCGGTGCTGTGCTGGGAGCCGGCGGCAGCCAGGATTTGTGCCCGGTGGTGCTGGCCCGAGCTTCTCACTGGGGCTGGGCACCCAGAGACCCCGGAAGGCTGAAAACAGGGACACACGGAGGCGGACAGACAGGAGGCACCCAGAAAGGCAAGTGGTGTGCCCAAATGGTGATGTGCGAGGAGGATGAGGAGTGCAGGGCTTGTGCCGCTCAGCAGCCAGCACCCCATCCGTCAGGAGCCTGGGAAGCTGCTCGGACACGTGGCGTTCACCCGTGTTTGCACAGCCGTCCCGTCCCGTGGTTCGGGCACCACACTCCCCGCGCCCGCCCAAGGCCGGATTTCCCTCTGAGACGCAGACTGCCCAAGGCCGGATTTCCCTCTGACTCCCAGCCCTGGGCAGTGCTGCGGTTCCCCAGAAGCTTTGGGGGGAGCCTGGAGCGGAGGAGTTGGGGTCCGGGCGGTGTGCGGGAGCTAGGATGTGCTCTGGGGCCTGGACAGCTTCCAGGGACAGGGCTCCTGGAGAAATCCTGCTGGAGACTGTGACTCAGCACAGAGCAGGAGACAGTAGAGCAGCACATCGGGGAGGGGGACAATCATCCCCAATATATTTTCCTTGCTTGCCCCAATTTCCTGGCCCCAAACTCTCCTTTATTCCCATGTATTGGGGAAACAGTACTTCCCCCACCCTCCATACAACTCCTCCCAAACTGGAAACAGTCCAGTCCATGAAAATCACAAGGATTTTCCGCACCTGGGAGCCGAGGGCAGGAAACCTGCTGCTCTTGCTGGATTTGGCACTCCCCCGGGCAGCCTGCGAACTCGCCTTCGCGCTCCCTTCGCAGTGAAGCGTGAGCGGGTCAGGGGAGCAAGTGCAAGAGCAGGTCTGGGGGTCGTGACGCATCCCTGTCCTGGCTGCTCTGGGGGATTTCAGGGTGTTTCTGTTTCTTCCTGCTGTGTGTGTGTGTTTGCAGCCTGGGCTTTGGCCCTGTTTGCAGACAGACCATCTGTGCTGCCATATGTTTGTCACCAAGACGTGTGACTGCCATGTGCACCGAGGGCATCGCCCCATGCATCCGCCGGCCCCTGGCTGGGACAGACCCTTCTGAGCCCGTCTGGCACCCAGTTCAGGCACGGGGTGGTGGCTGTGGCTAGGTGAGCGGGAAGCCCTGGGTGCTGCATCAGGCTATGGGGGACCTGAGATGTTCCTCCTGGCCAGCCCCGTTCCCAGCCAGCGGGCTCTGCATTTAAGAGCAAGACAGATGGTACCGGGGTTGTTCTCGCTCCTCTGTCTTCGTGCAACACTGCAGCTCCATCTGCTGCTGAGGAAATTGGTTCTCTCTTGCTCAAGGGAAAGAAAAATTAATAAAATCCAGTTTTCTCCAAGGAGGGTCATGGATGCCTCCATCTCCAGCCTTGTGCACCCTCATGGGTTAGATCCGGTGCATTTTCTGTGCTGTGCTGCTGCCTCTCTTCTGCCCAAAGATCCAGGTCCCACATTTGGGGAAGCCCAGGGGAAAAAAATCAGATGGATTCATATGGCCAGGAAAATGTGTGCGTGGATGGCTCTTCACCTGCAGTGGCTCTGCACTGATGGCTCTCCCACAGCGCACAGGGACATCCTCACGTCCCCACATGGGTGTCAGCTCACAGCGTGTGGGTTGTGATGGGAGCCCCTGAAATCATGCAGATCCATAGGGAAGGCCAGAGTCTGAGAGGTATGGGGGCTCCTAGACGTGTAATAGAGGGTATTTGGTGGGATTTCTAGCAGCCTCAGTCTGGATTAAGTACCTGGGATTAGGAGGAATGTGTGGTCTGAACTGGGACATCTCCCAGCAGGCTGAGGCCCTTGTAGGAATTAGATGAAGGATGGCAGCAGTCAGTGCAGTCATCAGCTATTTATTCTGATTTTTCATGCAATACATCAGTGTGAAGAAGAAAGAGACCCCCCACCCGCCACCATTACCCTGCAGTGACCGCAGCGTAACTCGATTGCTTCAAAGCCTCTGCGAGGCTGGAGCTGGGATTCTGCTCCACTGTTGGGGGAGCAGAAAGGTGTAACCAAAAGCAATGAGTCTACAAAAGTGGGTTTTTTTCCCAGCTTTGAGGTTTTTCAGACCCCAGAATTAGTATGATTGAGTTACTGGGATTTTTAGTATCTGTTTGCTTCACAGCAGAAGCGAACAGGAGAGCCAGGCACGAGGCCGAGACGCGAGTGCAGTGAGATGCAGCAGTCATGCCAGAGAGGAGACTTATGATTGGGACATAAATGACAGAGAGGCCCAAGGAATCCCATTAGAGCAGAAAAGTGACTAAATACTGCGTTGAGGTGGATAGACAGTGCAGGAAGGCAGAAGCTGCAGATCCTGGGGTAACTCTCTGCCTCCCTAACTGCTGAGGATTTGTTAGTGGAAATACCCCAAACCCATTTGACACCCTCACAGAACACCCCGTTAACCCTCTTGTTGAACACTTCTGGGCCACCACACAGCAGCATCGTAGATGAAAGCACAAGTGACCCTCAAAGAGCCTTGGAGAAGCCACACCAGCTCCAGGGAGGGGCCTTCCCCTTAAGGTGCTTTGGCTTCATCCCCAGCAGTACAGCCTGGTGCCTCCTGTGAGACTGGGGGCCCGGGGGGGCCCTGGCTCTGCTTGGTGTAAAGACATCGTTCCTGCTCCCGTTGAGGCTGGGCATTGCTCACTTTCCGGGGGCTCCTCTTGCTGTTCTCCAGCCGTGGCTGGTGGCTCTTCTCCAGTGGGGAAAGCTCTCCATCCTTATGGCAGTGGCTGGCTTCACCTCTCCAGGGCAGCTGGGGATGGTTCTCTTCTGCAGCTTGCCGGCCGGACTCACAGGCTTCCCGTGGCTCCGGAGCCTGGGGCAGAGGTGGGCAGCTCTTGGCCTCCTTGTCCTTACACTCCCTTAACTGGCAGCTGGACTCAGGCTCCGGTGGGACCTGCTCCCTGGCAGATTTTGATCCATCTCCCTGGGGCTGATGCTCCTCTTCTGGGTCAGGCATCTTGGGGTGCTGGCTGTCAGTCCTGTCCTCCTTGGACTTTGCCTGGCAGGGGTCACTCTTAACACCATCCAGCTTGGAGGCAGAAGCCTGGCTAGCCCCTTCCTTCACCCCTGTTTCACATTTCTCCTGTGCTTCAATGAGATCCCCGATGTTTTCCTGGGAGCTGGAAGCTGGTGTGTCCCCTTGCCGTGGAGGTTCAGGATCCCCTGTTTCTCTCTCATCCTTTTGGGGTCGTGGCTCTGGGCGGATGCTGCTGTTAGATGGGAATGCTGGTGGCTGGGGTGATACGTAGCGTTTCTTCACGTAGACAGGCTGCCCCAAGACGTGGGGCTGGTGGCAGACGATCTCATAGGTGGTAGCTTCAGGATTGTTTGAATTCTGGATCACATGGACCAAGTATGCAGTGGTTAGAGGATCGCAGGGCTGAGAAACGACCCGCACCTCTGGCCGCACATCGAGCTTGGCAGGGATATAATGAACCTTCATGTCTGTGACAGATGCCTGCTCTCCTGGGAGGCAGAGGTCGCTGTTATTGACCTCCACTGTTTGATAGACGCTCGACTCATTAATTCGATCTTCATCATCATGTGTTAAGCATTGTTTTGGCTCACGCGTTTCTTCCTCATGTAAAAGCTGGTGCTGCCCCTGTTTCTGGATTTCTGACGTCTCAAAGAGGATGCTTTCACATGGATTATGCCGAAATTCATTTGATTGATGGCGGTGAACAATTTTTCTATCCTGTTCTTCTGCAATTACAGGGGGGGCACTTCTCTCATGTGTGTCCCTCTGGGATCTCATGGTATTGGGCTCTTCTCTATCACGAGCCTGGCAGCTTCGGTGCTCAGAGATTTCAAGGTCCAGCTCTCGTTGG